>NW_020524398.1:515000-529302 GCF_003368295.1 Carassius auratus
CCAGAACATACTCCGTAGTTTGTGGTTTAAAATGTACGTGTTAAGGAGGAAAATGAAAACATCCCCGCATAGCAAATGGTGCCATCCTCTTCTATTCTTCTACTTCTCCTCTGTACTAGTGATGTGTCGTTCGTGAACGAATCGTTCTTTTTGAACGAATCTTTTGGGTGAACGAATCGTTCTCGTTCACGTAATCCACTGACTCATATTTCTCGTTCAGTGAAGTTCCTCCCTCCACAGCAGCACGGCGCTATAAGCAGAGCATGCGCAGCTGAACCGGGTAACAACCATTTCATCCTGTCAAAGAATTACTCAACCTCGAGCCAATAGCCTTCGAGTATGAGATGTGACAGAGTATGTGATTTGTTGAATGTAGTGAACGAATACGCCCTTCAATGAACGAGTTTCATATGAGTCTGAACTAGATCTAGAGATCTTATCGTTCGTGAACGAAATGACTGAACTGGTACCCATGTCGTTCGTGAATGAGTTGAATGAGATGATACATCTCGTTTTCCGTGAATGAAATGACTGAACTGGCACATATGTCGTTCGTGCACGAGTTGAATGATACATCTCGTTCGTGAATTAAATAACTGACCTGATGGTCAGGGTATATTCTGGCAAACCGTTTACCAATCACGTTTCTCAATCGGCAAAGCATGTCGTTCGTGCACGAGTTGAATGATTTAGTAAATCTCGTTCGTGAATGAAATGACTGAACTGGCACACGTCATTCGTGAACAAGCTGAATGAACGGATACATGTCGTTCGTGAATGAAATGAACTGTTACATAGCTTATCTCGTTCGTGAACGAAATGAATGAGAGTAAACCGGGTCAGTCTGCCATTTAGCATGTCAATCTCGCAAAAATGCAAAGCGCAGTTATAGTTACTGTACTGTGCACATACGCTCGTTTTGATATTTAGCAACTCCACCTTTAATCCCCGATTTATGAATGTGAATATATAATATACAAACTGTCTGACCAAACAATTAAAATGCTAATTAGGCAAGAAAACCTTGTGCTTTGTTCATCTGAACAACTTAATTAGACTTTATATATTGAATGCGATTATAAACACATTTTAATAAAGCCAGATCAGTTTTTGTAACAAGTGAATACGTTCGATGACTTAAGACATAACACATAATACACTTTTTTTGCCATCTGCTGGCTTATTTTGTGTAATACGAAGAAATGGTCACTGAACGAATCAGTGAACGATTCTGAACGAATCATTTTGGTGAACGAACTGAAAATGAACGAATCTCTAGAAAGAATCATAATTTCCACCACTACTCTGTACCTGCACCGCTCAGCACGACCGTCATCCAGCGCGAAACACACGCAGAGTGAGAACCCGTGATGCAACTAAGTTACTCCAAAGCTGTGTCTGACACTTCTTTCCTTTTTACCTAGAGTTGTTCCGATTCCGAAACCATATCGGTGAGTACTGGAGTCAGTATCCTGAATCACCATGGTGGTACACCTATAATAAGTGTTTATTTTTGGACTATTTTAGTCCGGCGGGTCGACGCCGCTGTGGAGTAGCACAGGACCTGGGTGACTCGTCCATAGTCATAAAAGGAGAGAAGTAGCGCCGGTTACAATGTTCTTCCGCAAGATGCATGCAGTTCTGTTTATTAACTGCTAGAGCGTGAAACAAAAACAGAAGCGCGACAAACAAACTGCTTACCTGTGTAGTGCGTACATGTGTCTCTGTTGTTAAACTTTTTTTGTTTAATTTGATACTCATTTTAACAATCGGGAGTCATGTAAACATGACGTCACGTGCGTCTTTTCTGGTCAGTCGTCGTGGAAACATGAGGCCCTGGCGTTTGGAGTGAAAACAAACGACGTATCACTAAAAACACTCACTGTGGCTTTTTAAATAAATTGTTATTGATTCCTAGATTTATAAGCGGGGTCAAGTTGGTTTTGTTTTCGATATTCGTGACACATTCAGCGGTAAACGCCAATAACTCCAAAACGAATTGCCCTAAAAAAATCTAAGCAGTGTGACCGCCAAAAGGGCAAAGCTGATCATGTTTCACATCCTTCTTTTTCTATATTTTCCCTCGATATAATAAGCACGGCCCCGTGCAAGCCGTCGCAATGTGCAAAAAGCCGGGTGAGAACGCTCTCAGCAGAGCCTTCAGTTAGGGACCGTGGGGAAAGTGCAAACTTTCTTCGTTTTTTGCTATAGCTCAGTAGGTGTTTTTGTAATAGCTTTTTAGATAAAGGGCATATAGACATGAAACCAGTGTCAATCAATAGTGGGGGACAGTGGACATTTTTTAACAACCTTTCTTTTTACCCCTACTGGTAAAAAAGGGAATTGCATGTCCAAAATTAACCTTATTTTTGTAATAACTTTCAACAGCAGGGAGACAGAGACATGAAACCACTGTCAATCAATAGAGGGGGAGAGTGGACATTTTTCACAAACTTTCTTTTTACCCCTACTGGTAAAAAAAAGGAATTGCATGTCCAAAATAAACCTTCTTTTTGTAATAACTTTCTACAGCAGTGAGACAGGTACATGAAACCAGTGTCAATCAGTAGAGGGAGAGAGTGGACATTTTTCACAACCCTGAATTGTACCCCTACTGGTAGAAAAGGGAATTGCATGTCCAAAATTAACCTTCTTTTTGTAATAACTTTCTACAGCAGGGAGACAGAGACATGAAACCACTGTCAATCAATAGAGGGGGAAAGTGGACATTTTTCACAACCTTTCTTTTTACCCCAACTGGTAAAAAAGGGAATTGCATGTCCAAAATAAACCTTCTTTTTGTAATAACTTTCTACAGCAGTGAGACAGGTACACGAAACCAGTGTCAATCAGTAGAGGGAGAGAGTGGACATTTTTCACAACCCTGAATTTTACCCCTACTGGTAGAAAAGGGAATTGCATGTCCAAAATGAACCTTCTTTTTGTAATAACTTTCTACAGCAGGGAGACAGAGACATGAAACCACTGTCAATCAATAGAGGGGGACAGTGGACATTTTTCACAACCTTTCTTTTTACCCCTACTGGTAAAAAAGGGAATTGCATGTCCAAAATTAACTTTCTTTTTGTAATAACTTTCTACAGCAGGGAGACAGAGACATGAAACCAGTGTCAATCAATAGAGGGGGACAGTAGACATTTTTCACAACCTTTCATTTTACCCCAAGTGGCTGATTAGGGAACTGCATGTCCAAAATTAACCTTATTTTTGTAATAACTTTCTACAGCAGGGAGACAGAGACATGAAACCACTGTCAATCAATAGAGGGGGAGAGTGGACATTTTCACAACCTTCCTTTTTACCCCAACTGGTAAAAAAGGGAATTGCATGTCCAAAATAAACCTTCTTTTTGTAATAACTTTCTACAGCAGTGAGACAGGTACATGAAACCAGTGTCAATCAGTAGAGGGAGAGAGTGGACATTTTTCACAACCCTGAATTTTACCCCTACTGGTAGAAAAGGGAATTGCATGTCCAAAATGAACCTTCTTTTTGTAATAACTTTCTACAGCAGGGAGACAGAGACATGAAACCACTGTCAATCAATAGAGGGGGACAGTGGACATTTTTCACAACCTTTCTTTTTACCCCTACTGGTAGAAAAGGGAATTGCATGTCCAAAATTTACATTCTTTTTGTAATAACTTTCTACAGCAGGGAGACATAGACACGAAACCAGTGTCAATCAATAGAGGGGGAGAGTGGACATTTTTCACAACCTTTCGTTTTACCCCAAGTGGCTTATTAGGGAATTGCATGTCCAAAATTATCCTTATTTTTGTAATAACTTTCTACAGCAGGGAGACAGAGACATGAAACCACTGTCAATCAATAGAGGGGGACAGTGGACATTTTTCACAACCTTTCTTTTTACCCCTACTGGTAAAAAAGGGAATTGCATGTCCAAAATTAACTTTCTTTTTGTAATAACTTTCTACAGCAGGGAGACAGAGACATGAAACCAGTGTCAATCAATAGAGGGGGACAGTAGACATTTTTCACAACCTTTCATTTTACCCCAAGTGGCTGATTAGGGAACTGCATGTCCAAAATTAACCTTATTTTTGTAATAACTTTCTACAGCAGGGAGACAGAGACATGAAACCACTGTCAATCAATAGAGGGGGACAGTGGACATTTTTCACAACCTTTCTTTTTACCCCTACTGGTAAAAAAGGGAATTGCATGTCCAAAATTAACTTTCTTTTTGTAATAACTTTCTACAGCAGGGAGACAGAGACATGAAACCAGTGTCAATCAATAGAGGGGGACAGTAGACATTTTTCACAACCTTTCATTTTACCCCAAGTGGCTGATTAGGGAACTGCATGTCCAAAATTAACCTTATTTTTGTAATAACTTTCTACAGCAGGGAGACAGAGACATGAAACCACTGTCAATCAATAGAGGGGGAGAGTGGACATTTTCACAACCTTCCTTTTTACCCCAACTGGTAAAAAAGGGAATTGCATGTCCAAAATAAACCTTCTTTTTGTAATAACTTTCTACAGCAGTGAGACAGGTACATGAAACCAGTGTCAATCAGTAGAGGGAGAGAGTGGACATTTTTCACAACCCTGAATTTTACCCCTACTGGTAGAAAAGGGAATTGCATGTCCAAAATGAACCTTCTTTTTGTAATAACTTTCTACAGCAGGGAGACAGAGACATGAAACCACTGTCAATCAATAGAGGGGGACAGTGGACATTTTTCACAACCTTTCTTTTTACCCCTACTGGTAGAAAAGGGAATTGCATGTCCAAAATTTACATTCTTTTTGTAATAACTTTCTACAGCAGGGAGACATAGACACGAAACCAGTGTCAATCAATAGAGGGGGAGAGTGGACATTTTTCACAACCTTTCGTTTTACCCCAAGTGGCTTATTAGGGAATTGCATGTCCAAAATTATCCTTATTTTTGTAATAACTTTCTACAGCAGGGAGACAGAGACATGAAACCACTGTCAATCAATAGAGGGGGACAGTGGACATTTTTCACAACCTTTCTTTTTACCCCTACTGGTAAAAAAGGGAATTGCATGTCCAAAATTAACTTTCTTTTTGTAATAACTTTCTACAGCAGGGAGACAGAGACATGAAACCAGTGTCAATCAATAGAGGGGGACAGTAGACATTTTTCACAACCTTTCATTTTACCCCAAGTGGCTGATTAGGGAACTGCATGTCCAAAATTAACCTTATTTTTGTAATAACTTTCTACAGTAGGGAGACAGAGACATGAAACCACTGTCAATCAATAGAGGGGGAGAGTGGACATTTTCACAACCTTCCTTTTTACCCCAACTGGTAAAAAAGGGAATTGCATGTCCAAAATAAACCTTCTTTTTGTAATAACTTTCTACAGCAGTGAGACAGGTACATGAAACCAGTGTCAATCAGTAGAGGGAGAGAGTGGACATTTTTCACAACCCTGAATTTTACCCCTACTGGTAGAAAAGGGAATTGCATGTCCAAAATGAACCTTCTTTTTGTAATAACTTTCTACAGCAGGGAGACAGAGACATGAAACCACTGTCAATCAATAGAGGGGGACAGTGGACATTTTTCACAACCTTTCTTTTTACCCCTACTGGTAGAAAAGGGAATTGCATGTCCAAAATTTACATTCTTTTTGTAATAACTTTCTACAGCAGGGAGACATAGACACGAAACCAGTGTCAATCAATAGAGGGGGAGAGTGGACATTTTTCACAACCTTTCGTTTTACCCCAAGTGGCTTATTAGGGAATTGCATGTCCAAAATTATCCTTATTTTTGTAATAACTTTCTACAGCAGGGAGACAGAGACATGAAACCAGTGTCAATCAATAGAGGGAGAAAGTGGACATTTTTCACAACCTTTCATTTTACTCCAAGTGGCTGATTAGGGAACTGCATGTCCAAAATGATCCTTCTTTTTGTAATAACTTTCTACAGTAGGGAGACAGAGACATGAAACCACTGTTAATCAATAGAGGGGGAGAGTGGACATTTTTCACAACCTTTCTTTTTACCCCTACTGGTAAAAAAGGGAATTGTATGTCCAAAATTAACCTTCTTTTTGTAATAACTTTCTACAGCAGTGAGACAGATACATAAAACCAGTGTCAATTAGTAGAGAGAGAGAGTGGACATTTTTCACAACCTTTAATTTTACCCCAAGTGGCTGATTAGGGAACTGCATGTCCAAAATTAACCTTCTATTTGTAATAACTTTCTACAGCAGTGAGACAGAGACATGAAACCAGTGTCAAGCAATAGAGGGGGACAGTGGACATTTTTCACAACCTTTCTTTTTACACCTACTGGTAAAAAAGGGAATTGCATGTGCAAAATTAACCTTCTTTTTGTAATAACTTTCTACAGCAGGGAGACAGAGACATGAAACCAGTGTCAATCAATAGAGGGGGACAGTAGACATTTTTCACAACCTTTCTTTTTACCCCAACTGGTAAAAAAGGGAATTGCATGTCCAAAATAAACCTTCTTTTTGTAATAACTTTCTACAGCAGTGAGACAGGTACATGAAACCAGTGTCAATCAGTAGAGGGAGAGAGTGGACATTTTTCACAACCCTGAATTTTACCCTTACTGGTAGAAAAGGGAATTGCATGTCCAAAATGAACCTTCTTTTTGTAATAACTTTCTACAGCAGGGAGACAGAGACATGAAACCACTGTCAATCAATAGAGGGGGACAGTGGACATTTTTCACAACCTTTCTTTTTACCCCTACTGGTAGAAAAGGGAATTGCATGTCCAAAATTGACATTCTTTTTGTAATAACTTTCTACAGCAGGGAGACATAGACACGAAACCAGTGTCAGTCAATAGAGGGGGAGAGTGGACATTTTTCACAACCTTTCGTTTTACCCCAAGTGGCTGATTAGGGAATTGCATGTCCAAAATTAACTTTCTTTTTGTAATAACTTTCTACAGCAAAGAGACAGATACATGAAACCAGTGTCAATCAATAGTGGGGGACAGTGGACATTTTTCACAACCTTTCTTTTTACCCCTACTGGTAGAAAAGGGAATTGCATGTCCAAAATTAACCTCCTTTTTGTAATAACTTTCTACAGCAGCGAGACCGAGACATGAAACCAGTGTCAATCAATAGAGGGGGACAGTGGACATTTTTCACAACCTTTCTTTTTACCCCTACTGGTAGGAAAGGGAATTGCATGTCCAAAAATTAACCTCCTTTTTGTAATAACTTTCTACAGCAGTCAGACAGATACATGAAACTAGTGTCAATCAGAAGAGGTAGAGAGTGAACATTTTTCACAACCTTTCTTTGTACCCCTACTGGTAGGAAAGGGTATTGCATGTCCAAAATTAACATTCTTCTAGTAATAACTTTCTACAGCAGGACAATAGAGACATGAAACCAGTGTGAATCAATATAAAGTTAGAGTGGATATTTTTCACATCCTTTCATTTTACCCCAAGTGGCTGTTTAGGGAATTGCATGTCCAAAATGAACCACCTTTTTGTAATAACTTTCTTAAGCAGGGAGACAGAGACATGAAACCAGTGTCAATCTATAGAGGGGGACAGTGGACATTTTTCACAACCTTTCATTTTACTCTTACTGGTAGGAAAGGGAATTGTATGTCCAAAATTAACCTCCTTTTTGTAATAACTTTCTACAGCAGTGAGACAGAGAGATGAAACCAGTGTCAATCAATAGAGGGGGACAGTGGACATTTTTCACAACCTTTCTTTTTACACCTACTGGTATAAAAGGGAATTGCATGTCCAAAATTAACCTCCTTTTTGTAATAACTTTCTACAGCAGGAAGATAGACACATTGAACCAATCAATCAATAGATGGAGAGATTGGATATTTTTCACATCCTTTCATTTTACCCCAAGTGGCTGATTAGGGAATTGCATGTCCAAAATTAACCTTCTTTTTGTAATAACTTTCTACAGCAAAGAGACAGATACATGTAACCAGTGTCAATCAATAGTGGGGGACAGTGGACATTTTTCACAACCTTTCTTTTTACCCCTACTGGTAGAAAAGGGAATTGCATGTCCAAAATTAACCTCCTTTTTGTAATAACTTTCTACAGCAGGAAGATAGAGACATGAAACCAGTGTCAATCAATAGAGGGAGAGAGTGGACATTTTTCACAACCTTTCATTTAATTGTAATGAGTCCGGGAGCAATTGAGAAACACAGGTGGAGCAAGTAAACAATAATGAGGTAACAAGGTGGGTGGGATCAGAAAAAGACAGGAGAGAGCACATGGCACCAAACAAACACAACACTCACAGAAGACAGTGACAGAAAGACATAAGACTGTGACAGAAGAGCAAGATGTGATGGAGAGGCTAGAAATATATTCGAAACAGAATACAAGAATGTGTTCAATTAATGAGTAGAGTCATAGAATTAATACAAACAACGTTAACGTTTTTAAAGTCCACTTTATTTGTGTTGTCTATTCAGCGTCACTGTCTAAAAGGACAATAAATCTTTTCAATTTTTATTTTGGGCATTTATAGTTTTTTCCTAGCAAATATTGATAAATTGTTATTTGTGACTAATTAGATTCATGAGAAAAAAGTCCCACAAAAATATTAATAGTATTTAAATTTTCATCACAGATTTTATTTGCACTATTTTGTGCATTCAGTTTATCATAGCTAATGGCTCTATCAAAACAGAACAAATAATGAATAAACTTTTTTTGCGGGGGAAACGCAACTTTTGCTTCCTCAAGTAAAATTACTCAAGTATTTTACACCTCTGTTAATATGTGCTTACTACTAATAAATGGCTAATATTCTATAAATATGCATACTTATAAGCAACTAGTTAATAGACTCTGAAATATAGTGTTACTAATTATTTTAATTAATTACATGTATTTAATTTGCATGAGTGAATAGTTATTTTATTTTATTGTGGTTTGGTTACTACATATTACTAATAAAGTGTTTTACTTGAAACATGGTGATGGTAATTCTTAAGATCTTAAACTTTTAAAGAACTTTATATTTTGTAGTTTCACACTGAAGCTAGGTTGTAGAAAAAGGTGCACATAGGAGAAGATTCAGAAGGTATTTATTCCACATGACATAGGAAAAGGGTATCCACAGATAGCAGTCATGAGGTCTAAAACATTACCCAACAAAGTCAAACTAAAAGGACAAGAACGTAACGTAGACAGAACAAATGAAATAATTAGCAACACCACAGGTGAACTTATGTAATCAAAATGTGAGACAAAATATAGGTCAAATGACAAAGTATGAAAGACAGACTAAGTCCAAACTAACAAAATTGTGATAAGTAGAGTTAAGAGTTCATTATGCTTACAAAAACATAAAGGATAGACATAAACCATACACTGTTGACACAATGACAGGAGTAATGTGTAAATATACAAAGTATATGCCAGGTGCATGTGGATGGGATAAACTCCACAAATTCCAAGTATTTGTTATTATTATACTTCACCATCATGTTGCTTTACTTCACTTCACTACATATAGCACAATCCTTGTCAACAATGTATGGTTTTATGTCTATGCAATTACAAATAAATGTGCCTGAAAAATTTTTTTATGAGACAACATTAAAATACATCTTTCTGATTTAGTGGATAGAACATGCTATCCACTTATAAAGAACACTATTTATATGTACCTATTTTATATTTATATTTATATCTATTTAATGTACAGTACAGACCAAAAGTTTGGACACACCTTCTCATTGAAAGAGTTTTCTTTATTTTCATGATAATTGAAGATTCACACTGAAGGCATCAAAACTATGAATTAACAAATGTGGAATTATATATGGAATTATATACATAACAAAATATTGTGAAAAAACTGAAAATATGTCATATTGTAGGTTCTTCTTTTGCTTTGATTACTGCTTTGCACACTCTTGGCTTTCTCTTGATGAGCTTCAAGAGGTAGTCACCTGAAATGGTCTTCCAACAGTCTTGAAGGAGTTCCCCGAGAGATGCTTAGCACTTGTTGGCCTTTTGCCTTCTGTCTGCGGTCCAGCTCACCCCTAAACCATCTCGATTGGGTTCAGGTCCGGTGACTGTGGAGGCCAGGTCATCTGGCGCAGCACCCCATCACTCTCCTTCTTGGTCAAATAGCCCTTGATGCCTTCAGTGTGACTCTACAATTTTCATAGTCATGAAAATAAAGAAAACTCTTCTAATGAGAAGGTGTGTCCAAACCAAAGTATATATAACTAGAAGTAATTTTTATAGTTCTCCATGACCTAATGTACAGAGAAATGTGTATTTATAAAAGTTGTTAAAGTGAACAAAACATTGTTTTTGTCTTTACATATGTATTTACATATATATGAACTATTTTGATTTGCTGTGCACTATTTGTATAAACACTTTTAACGTATTAACAGTTAAGATACTATTTTATCATAAATTAAATATTGCAATTGATTTCGAATCACTATATTACTGTATTGTCTTATTACAATTATTTACAAAATGTTATTTCCTCAAGTACTGGGTATAGAATATATGACAAGAAATAGCTTATTATTGATATTATTTTGATCATGATATGACAATCTTTGTATTCTTGTCATTAATGGCCATTTCAGTTTGATGAAAAGATGCATTCATGCGGACATAATTGCAAAGTTCATGGATCATACTGAAGCAAAATTACAGTGATTTATTTATTAATTTTTTTAGCACTCCCTTTTTGGCAGAACTGTGGTGTTTTTTGGTGTATGTTTAAAAGCCTGGATTTTGCATTCCGCACATATAGGTCAACTTGCAATCCCGCATCACCATTTAATTAACTAGTAACTTCCTGATGCTTAAAATTCTACATTGTTTTAATAATTATTTCTCATGACAGATTAATGAATGAACGGTCTATAAGAACCTAAAAAAAAGTATTTGTCTGAGATCAAAGATGTATTTGGCACCTGACTGTCTGCACATTTTTTTATGAATTATGATCTTCCTGCTAGTAAATCTATCCATCTACCTCTCTTACTGTAACCATACGCTCATCTATACAGTGGTGGAAAAAATTATTAGAAAACTATAATTGTCAGAAGCTTTAAATTGTTTAAAGACAGTAATCTACAGTATGTCTTTATCTGTAGCTGTCAGTAGAAAATTTCAGCGTACAATCCAATCGCCAAACACATGGCAGTTGCTTTCGATGCATTTAGGGGTGTGGTCCTGGTCAAGACAATGTCCTGAACTCCAAACTGAATGTCAGAATGGGAAAGAAAGGTGATTTAAGCAATTTTGAGCGTGGCATGGTTGTTGGTGTCAGACGGGCCAGTCTGAGTATTTCACAATCTGCTCAGTTACTGGGATTTTCACGTTCAACCATTTCTAGGGTTTACAAAGAATGGTGTGAAAAGGGAAAAACATTCAGTATGCGGCAGTCCTGTGGGCGAAAATGCCTTGTTGATGCTAGAGGTCAGAGGAGAATGGGCCGACTGATTCAAGCTGATAGAAGAGCAACTTTGACTGAAATAACGGCTCGTTACAACCGAGGTATGCAGCAAAGCATTTGTGAAGCCACAACACGCACAACCTTGAGGCGGATGGGCTACAACAGCAGAAGACCCCACCGGGTACCACTCATCTCCACTACAAATAGAAAAAATAGGCTACAATTTGCACGAGCTCACCAAAATTGGACAGTTGAAGACTGGAAAAATGTTGCCTGATCTGATGAGTCTCGATTTCTGTTGAGACATTCAGATGGTAGAGTCAGAATTTGGCATAAACAGAATGAGAACATGGATCCATCATGCCTTGTTACCACTGTGCAGGCTGGTGGTGTTGGTGTAAGCAGGTGCATCCCTTTATGACCACCATGTACCCATCCTCTGCTGGTTACTTCCAGCAGGATAATGCACCATATCACAAAGCTTGAATCATTTCAAATTGGTTTCTTGAACATGACAATGAGTTCACTGTACTAAAATGGCCCCAGAGTCACCAGATCTCAACCCAATAGAGCATCTTTGGTATGTGGTGGAACGGGAGCTTCGTGCCCTGGATGTGCATCCCACAAATCTCTGTCAACTGTAAGATGCTATCCTATCAATATGGGCCAACATTTATAAAGAATGCTTTCAGCACCTTATTGAATCAATGCCACATAGAATTAAGGCAGTTCTGAAGATGAAAGGGGGTCAAACACAGTATTAGTATGGTGTTCCTAATAATCCTTTAGGTTAGTGTCTGTCTGTCTGTCTATCTGTTTGTCGATACACTGGTCAGTCTGTCTGTCTGTCTGACCAAATGGTTAAAATAAAACTTTGATTTGTGATATTGTATTTTCAGTATTCAACCCCGAACAGCATTGCTCCCTGTGTGGAAAAGAGTGTCCAGTTGGAAGCATGGCTCCTTCATTGAGAAATTAGTAATTAGTAATGTGACATGACATTCAGCCAAGTATGGTGACCCATACTCAGAATTTGTGCTCTGCATTTAACCCATCCAAAGTGCACACACACAAACCATGAACACACACCGGAGCAATGGGCAGCCATTTATGCTGCAGCGCCCGGGGAGCAGTTGGGACTAGGCCACAACTTCCCCATGAAGATGAGGTATTATACAATCTGTAGAGCTGAAATGTTAATTATTTCAACTAAATAGATAATTATTATGCCGATAATTAGTATGCAGTTAATACAGAAATGACTTTACATCAAATATTAAGTAGTATTTTGTATTAGGTCAATACAGATCAAAAGGTTTTATTATTTTTACTGTTTGTTCAATTGTCTATATTTCAATTTGATGATTTTAAGCTGAAATTACTATTAATATCTTAATAATGGAGTAATAAAAGAATGAATTACAGTTTATTTTTAACTTAATATGTTGTCACGCTGTCTGGTCTCTGTTTCCCTGAGTCTCCACTGGTGGTCTCACTTCCCCATAGGCACCTCACCGCAGGCACTACAATTCCCACAAAGCCTTGTCCCTTCATCACAGTAATTGCACTCCTGTTAATTGCACTCAGGTGTCTTCACTTGATAGTCATTACCCTGCCTATATTAACCGGTCTGTTTCTGTTTGTTTTCATGGAGTCCTTTCTTTCCGTCACCCAGTTTCCTCGCCTTACGAGTTTCAAGTTCTATTCCTGTTCCTATTCCTATTCCTATTCCTATTCCTGTTTGTTTGTTTGGATGGATATTTGGTTTTGACCCCTGCTTGTTGGATTCTGAATTTGGATTACACATTAAACTCACAGTGCGTTTGGTTTCCCTGGGTTCCCGAACGTAACATATGTTCAATATAATTAAAAATTAAGTTTACTTGTGACAATTTTTATTTCCACTAGATTCAGTGCAGCAACTGTGAAAAATGGTACCACTCTGTCTGTCTCGGAATGATTAACCCTCTCGAGTCCATTAACGCATATATGCGTTTTGAGTCATTTTCTCCGGATAACCCCGAAAAGAACTTAAATTACACTCTCAGTTTTAATCGTACAGATAAGAGCAATACATCAATCGAATCTGTAAAGGGTCTACTTTATTTTGGATACAGACATAATAACAAAAACACCTTTGTGCACTTATAAAATAAAGATAACAAACAAGGTATGCTGTCTGCAGTCTTTGTCTCCGCTGATCGTCATGTACAAACACGTCATTAAAATGAACTGTAACTCCGTGAATACTCACACGAAGAGATATGAGAGAGATATCTATAGAAAGCCTGAAATGTCTACTTTTAAACTAAACAGGTGCTGCCCGAAAACAAATATTCTGATATAAAGTAATCCATATTGAAAACAACGCGATGTCTATTTTTCCATATCTCCGTTCATTATATCTAATGTGACCACGCCCCCGCGCTTAACGCGCTATTCAGATTCAAACTGAAGCGCGCGGCTTGAATACGCCCACCACAGAAGAAAAAGCAGCCAGACTGTTCTTCGAGTTTTTATTTTATTTACTGTTTGCTTCGGGATGAGAGGAATAAGACATAAATCACTCTAAAAAGATGTGATGTGGTTGAGGATTTGAGAAATGGATTTCCTCAGAAAAAAGAATGAAGCACTTTATTCAGCAGAGATCATAAACATGAGTAAGTCTCTTTTTATTTATTTGTACTAGTTTTCACGTAACGTGGTAAACATTTTACTAGTTAGACTTTTTACAAATACTTTTTCCAAACTATAATTCCTGACTAAATGTATAATCAAGTGAAACATTATGAAGTTTCAATAACAGTATACAATACTATAACATTCAAAAGCTTGATGTAAATAATAATAA
>NW_020524399.1:0-71191 GCF_003368295.1 Carassius auratus
CCATTCAGAAGTGAATTGAGCAAGGCTTTCAAATTCTGAAAATCTGAATAGAAACTGAATAGAGAAATGCAATTTGAATTTAAGTAGAATTAAAATGAAAAGAACTGACACAACTGCAGCAATATAATATTCATATAATTTTAAATAGAAAAGAAAAGTTCATCATGACAAACATTTGGCTTAACAGGTTTGTTTTTTTTTTTTTTTAAATAACAGCAGTTTTACAAATAGACCAAGAGATATAAATAGACTGAAATATTTCTAGTTAGATAGATAGATGAAATAAAAAAAGCATGAAGTAAAAAAAACTAAAAAAATATATAAATACAATACTTTAGCTATTTAGCACATTTAGCAACAATTTCTCACTTTAAATTATTTAAACACAATGCACCATAATAACTAAAACTGAAATAAAAAATGTATAAAGAATATAGAGACTAAAAAAACTCCAAAAACAACTAATTACTAAAACTTTAAAATTCAACTGAAAACATAAAATATTCAAATAAAAACTTTTATTCATTCAAAATATGAATACAATTATAATAGTATCTTAATGATATAATATAGCACTGATATACAGACAGATACACTGTACATTTTTAAAAATATAAATCTGAAGTAAAATTATGTAGAAAAAATGTAATATACATTTAAATATAATGTTTGAAATATACCATTTCTACTTTCTACCATATAAGGCAAGGAAAATTTATAGTAAAATGTTACTGCTTTTTTGGGGTGTAAAATTTTAAAACACTTTTGCAGTGTTAAAAAAGGTTTGAAATGCCAACAGATGGAATTTGTATTTAATAGGCTATATATTTGTATATCAGTGTATTTAATACAATTTTATATAACTTTTCTTTTTGACTTTTTATTCCAATTAAATAAATGTATCTTCCTGTCAATTCAATTCAACGTCCAGCGGGGTGTGGCCAGATGAAATTCAATTGGACAAACTCACACCTTTCTGCTCAATCGCACACCGGATCTCCAGTCACACGAACGCGCTCTGCTGCATCTCCCAGTCTGTCACATCTACAGCATAAAGTGATTACCTTCAGACAGGACAGCAGAGTGCTGAGCACTCACGTTCTCTGCAGCATTCAACACCCAGATGTCCAGCAGAGGACAACAAAATGACCGGCTCGGTAGGAGGAGTACGATAAAAAAAAAAAATCCTCAAGAGTTTGCTACGCTCTCAATATATCTCACATTTTCTGCTTGCGCCAGGCAAACCCCATGAAGGATTGATACAAATTAACGATTTATAAAAATGACTTTGCTAGCGTTCTGTGGAACACAATGACAGCAAGCAACGGATAATCCTAGGTCAGAGAACAGTTTGGTCGTAATGATCAAGCGTTTTATATCTCTGGTGCTCTCCTTCCGCTTTGGCGTCTAGACGCTGAAGTTGGGGGGGGGGGGGGGGGGGAAAAGCGGGAACGATCCCGGCTGGATTTAAAGCACGGGAGCAGGCGTGTGGGGAAGCTGGCTATAATAACTATCTTGATTGCATAGTGATAAGCCTGCGGCGCGTGCACAGGCGTTTTTAAAATATTCCTGCAACCGTCCACAACTGCAAGTTTAGCATTCAACACGTGTCGCGCGAGTGGAAGAGAGAGAGAGAGTGAGAGGTTGCTAGGTGACTGAATTTAAACAAAATAACTGGAGAGAGAGACTGAGTGAGTGAGAGAGAGAGATTGAGAGAGAGGGGAGGGGGGAGGTAAGGAGGGTGGGAGAGAGCTAGTCAGCAACATGTAGGCAGGCTGAGTAAAGAGAGGTCGAGACTGTGTGTGCGTACAAATTTTTTTGTACGTTTTTTTTTCTTTTTCTTTTTTTTTTCTTTTTACCTCAGTAACATACTGGGTGGAAACGTCGTGGAAATGGGCAGCAGTGGAATGGATATACAAGTGACGAAGTGCCGCAGGGAGAGCAGAGCGTCTGGATCCTGAAAAACAGTGAGTATGCTGGTTGTGTTGTTTTTTTTTTTTTTTGCTTTCTTGTGGGGTGTTTGGTCAAGTCCTCAAAGGATTTGTGCCTTCAAAACGGCAAAAGGGACAAGCGCGAGACACGCTTTTGCGTCAGCGCCTGATCGCTCCTGTGTCTCGTGCGCATATCCACATTGATGGATAGGAGACAACCGGCCGGTGCGCGAGGGGTTTGACCCCTCTGTCATTGATGCGCGTGCACATAACGAAAGGTCTCTCTCTCTCTCTCTCTCTCTCGCTCTCGCTGTCCAACTAAACCGACTATCACCTAGACATCCGAAGCACATATAGGATAGTGGGTGACTCTTACCCTACGGGCTCAAGAATAGCGTCTTAACTTTATCACACAGACATGGGTAAATCCTAGCATGCTTCCTCCCGGAGAGCAGCAGTCCACGGAGGAGAGCACGTATGTACAGCCATTCTGTATTCCAGTGTTTTGTCTGACAAGTGGTCTCGCGAATTTCCTTGACATACTGTTATAAATAGTCTTATATAGGCCTATAACTGTTAACGTTCATGTGAAAACTGCAGTTTTAATGCAGTGGTTTGTGCTTTTTGTTTGAGTTGCGATCAAATGATTAATCAGTTTTCGTCATGTTGTGTGTAGCCGCCAAATGCAAAAATACCGCGACATTTAAAGCTTTATTTTTTATTTTTTCAAAACGTGTTTTTTCCTCACATTAAACACAGTAATGGTGTCATTGGTGAAACTCACAGGAATATAGTTTGTTTTAGATTTGTAACATATTAAAATAGGTCACACGTCACAGTATAGTGTTTAATGAATGTAATGCTTTTCCAATTCGAGAATCCATCCAATTCATTTCATTAAGTCTGTAATATCAGAGCCAGCGTGCCAGTTCAGTAGCCTAAATGAGGTGCTTTCTTTCTTGTAGCTCAGATTGCCTCCTTTTTTGTGCCACTTGTTACTGGGCAATCAAGATCCAAGAAATCTGCATGTGTTAGGAGCAATAAGCTGACTTTTATTGTTCAGCGGGCTTAACATTACTGCAAATATATGCATTGCTATGAATGTCTTATGGGTCCTAGGTTCAATTACTTTTGGTGCGGCTGCTGTTCTACTCGTTTCTCACACCCAGCTCTCAATATCCAGGTTTTATATAGGGTACTCAGTGTATTTGACAGTACTTCACAAAGCCTTCAGCCACCTCCTTCCTAAACGTTGAAGTTGTGCTGGTGACCTGTCTGAGGCATTAGAGTTGGTTTGACAGTCTTAGACGATTCCCCATGGGAAAGCCATGTTTTTGCAGGAGCCACCTAAAGGGGGCTGACAGGTTTGAAGATGGCAGGAAGGTGCCGGTGATACTGGAGGAGGGGTTCACCGTTTGGTCTGTCTCAGAGATTGCTGCTTCTTCAGAGTCCTCCCCAGGTTATAGTTGTTGACTCCAAGAACATAACCACCCACCATATAAACACACACACACACAAATAAATAAAAAAAACCTTCACATGCTTCAGTTGAAGCAGCGCAGCTTGAGGGCATTTTGGGACGACTGACCAACAGGAAGCTGGCCTAGATGTCTTAAAAAGGCATATCCCAGGGAGAAAGTGAGAGAGAAGCCAAACTGCGTCCTGCTTTCCCCTTGCCTTTTCAAGCCCCATCCCTATGGGATTTGGTGCTTGCCAGACCCCAGCTGTTCTGAGGAGCCACCTCCTACGTCCAGCCCTGTCATGTCTATGCATCAGAGCTGTGTTACATCATCCAGCATACAAGACTGAGACTGACTGATATCTTTTCACAAGACTTCAGAGCAGTTTAAATGTGACTACATTATCATTGATTTTTTATTTTTATTTTTTTGTGGCAGGGCGGTCTCTAGATCTGATCTTGAGACAGAACTGAATTAAAATAACATATTTTGACATCTTTGAAAAAATAAATTAAATTTTTTTTAACAAATAATTTTAATTAGATTTTCAACCACTTGTGTGACGTGCTTATATTTTGCAGTACATCATTTAATTGTGTGATGAACAGGAGTGTTTTGCCGGATTAGGGTGTGGATACTCTTTTCAAGGCCCCGACAGAATACACCTGTATTTGCCTTGAGTCTGTAGTACGTTAAACAATAGATTTTAATCATACCCGAAACCCCCCCAGAAGGACTTACCTTGACCTTTAAACTTAATTAAATGTCAAAAAAGAGATATAGAAGATATTAGCCTCTCTATATTCCACGACATGTCTCAACAGGTGTCCAAAAATGGGCTTCTAAAATCCACAAAGATACTGAATATTTATATATCTATTATTTAAATAGTTAGATGGGACAGGTAAATTAATTTTGTAAGCGGATCCATTAAAGGCTGGTCAAACCTTTTTACCGTGGTATGGTGGTATAAAATAACTTCTATATCCTTCAGTTTCTACAGTCTGAAAACTCATAGGCATATAACACTGGAATTGAATCTAAATTAAGAGGATGGTAGCAGTCGGCATTACTCGGTACCATAGGATTTGTCAACATCGCTATGCAAAGTGAGACTTGAAATCTTGGCAGTACAGCTTCTCTGAGAACTAGAGTGCTAATGATTTTAGCAGCTCTGCATCCTGCTTTTCCTGTTCTTCTCCTTGAGAATTCCTGTTTGTTGATGTTGTCTTCACACTGTTCAGCAGTGAGATAACTGGGAGGAACAACTCAGGCCCTGGCTGCATCTGGAAATAGCAGGCATTTTCCTTTTTTAAAAAAACCCTGTGTATGCTACCAGGGAAGACGCTGAAGCTGCAAAACTGCTGGCTTTGAAGCACATAAAGTGCAAGATGTTTATGTCTGTGATATATTTTAACTTACTGATGCCTGGGGCTGGCCCACTGCGAAACTGAGGAGATTTGTCTTTCTTTTCATATTTCAACATTATAGATGTACCAAGGAGAGCAGACATTGTCCATTTGCGGCTAACAAGAATAAATGTAGTTAAGTGAAGTGCTATTATGCTCAGTGTGATGCACCAAACTCTTTGGAAGCCCTCATTGTGCACATGTAGCTTTTAAATAATGGAAGTCACTGTCTCAGTGATGTGGTTTCACCTTATTCTTACCTTTTTTTATAAACTCCGGTCCACAGGCAAATTGTAGTGTCGTTCACACTCCCAGGATACTCTCAGAAAACAATACATTTGATTTTCGATCCAACTTTATGTCAAGGCAGGGTTTTGGCTCTTCCGCAAGGTCAACCTCAAAGGCATGTGACAGGAAGTCAATGGTGCAACAAAGCCACAATTCCAAATAGCTTAAGCCTTCCATCATTTTATGTTACACTCAGTGACAACCTTGTGACTGCCACAGAAAGTGCAAATATCACCATATTGCATATAGTTTAATCAAACCCTTGATTGTTGAACCCCCCAAAAAATGGAAATTAAACATTTAATGAAGTGAAGTTCAGTGTATCATCTATTTCCGACTTGTATTTCAGCTTTCCTTTTAGCTATTCAATTTCCTGTTTTTGCTTTATTTGGCTGAGAAAAAACACTCAGACCCCCGCTGTACCGTGACAGAGTGACATGATATTTAAACACAGTCTTTTCTAATGCGCAACAGACATTTTCTGTCTAATGGTCCTGCACTAGGTTGCCAGCATTGTTCCACACGCTCTCTCCCACCGGTCTTTTCTCCACCCCCTGAAGTATCTCACCCAGATTCCGATGTGCTCTGATCACTGTGAATGGATAGCTCCACACTTCCTTCTTAATACCAAAAGAGTCTCCCCACATGTATTTATTCATCTGATTTTTAATTCGATTCCAGAAAGTGCACTACTCTCATATGTTGCCTTAGTTTGAACTTTATTCCCATTGAGTTTTGTCCCCCCGTCTCAAGTAAGATATGTGGTCGAAATGTCTTTGTCTTTTGTCCGCTGGGCTTGATTGCTCATCTAAGTAAGTACATTAGTGAAAAGGGAATGAGGGCGAAGTGCTATTTTGCACTCTGTTAACATCAGGCTTTGAAATCAGCCGTAAATTACCCTTGCTTATCGGACAGGCATGAATGTTGTTGTTTTTTCTCAGGCCATTGATTGTAAGTCTCTTTTTGTTCCAATGCAAACCAACATTTTATCTGTGTATTTGTGCTTGATGAAGGCTGAGCTCTGGAGTCCAGAGCCTCTGAAACCAAAGCCAGCCAAGCTCATCCTGGGTTTGAATTAATCTGACATGATATCTTGTGGAGGCGGGAAGGTGGTAGGGTGGGGTTTGCAGGGATTCCCTCCTTCTCTTTCCCCCGAGAGAGAAAGACAGAAACTGGCTCCCCGCAAGCAATTTAAATTACATCTCAGGGGCCTCCACAGATGGGATTTTCAGCGTAGGGCAATATGGCTTGCTGCTGTCACTGTCACATTTACTCTTTGGTGCTCCACTCTCTTCTCCAACCCACTGGGCTTTGGGATCTGATTCAAATTAAGCACCTCACCTTTGCAAGGTTTTTTTATTTTGTCTCCTGAGTGGGATACAGCTTTGTGTTTGATGAAATGGATGATTTTTTTTTTTTTTCAGGTCTTTTCATTTTTTAACTCAAGGAGGAAGCATTAATTTATTACATATTCATGACAAGAGGCTGCTTTGTTTTGGACAGGACTGTTTTCTAATGTTTTATCAATTTATGGTAAATGTGTTCTTTGCTGAGGTACAAAAAAAAAAAATAGACGTCTATAGGAAATTTTTATTGTTTGGTCTCAGATTTTTGTAAATTAATATTTTAGGTACACGTTAAGCAAAATTATTTGTAGTTAATTTGTTTATTACCACAAAATTATTTAAGCCTCAATTTTATTAATTTATTTTTATAAAAAAATATATATATATCAAGGTTGCAGTGAGACGATTACATTGGAAGGGAATGGGACCAATTTTTGGGTTGTAAAGCTGTTTAAATTTATTTTTACAGTAATTTTAGGCTTTATGTTGTCATGGTGGTTGAAATTGAATATAACTTTACAAAGAAAAGGTTACACACATACGTACATGCATGAATTTGGATGTAGCTCAGATCATTTGGTTTCAGAAGAAATTAATGAAAATTCATATTGAAATCATCACTATTTAAAGGCAGACTTCCTGGGTAAATCTGAGAGCATTTTGTGACATTGTTGAGATCTCTTTGAAATACTAAAGGAGACACTTGAGATTGTTTGTGTTTTTTTTTTCTTTTAAGGACAAATCCAGAGAAGCAAGACTTTCACAAAAGTCCCTGTTTGCTCTCTCTTTAATCACATTGCTGAGAGAAATAAAGTGCTAAACAATTGGGAATCCTCTTTTTTTGTTTTTCTTTCTTACCAGCTAGTTCCCTAAACCTGTTATAGCTCGGAACATATGTCAGGCTGGCATTCAGAAGCCATACAGCTTGCTTGTCAAAGCCACACTTAAAGTGATTGTACTGAAGATGAAGAAGCCCATTTGACAGATAAATCCAATGACATCAGTATCAAAGGATGAGAAGAGTGACTACGAAGCGTTCAACTGTAACACTTACCCTGGGATTGGTTCTCATTAACTCTAATAAAGTGCAGAGTCCTTGTGTAATGAAATAAGCCTTCAGGTGTGTTGTCAATGCTTTTCTGTTTATTATTTATCATCAGCCATTTTATTACTTTAGTCCTCTTTGCACTAACAATGCCTCTAGCCGTAACAATGCTCTCAGACTAGAGCATCACAGCCAGATGTTTCTGCCCAGACCATTACTCCACCATCTTCATTTAAGTGCATTGGCCAACAGGGTAACTGCGCTGTCATATTCGACATGACCAAGATTTGTCTTTTGTGTACACATTTTTTTTTCAGTTCCTCAATGTTATCTCTGAGCCTGGGAATGCTATCTGGTCAGGGACTAATACGAATACCAAGTGCATGAACTATGTTGTTTTTAGTTGATGCATGTGGACAATATTCTTGGAGATGCAATTTTTTTGGGACCGCATCGAGACAACAAGACTTCAAAAACAAGGATGTGATTGCAGGATGAAAACAGAGATTATGTGAAGGTTGAATTTATGACTTTTATATCAATAGTGAAGTCAAGCTGCAAGAAACTCAGACCAGAGCTGGAATTCTGAGTGACCCACGTTGGCTTTATCTTAACATGCTTTACTCACTCTAATGCCATCAGTCAATCAAGGCTTAAAGTGGAGAGCACATCAATCACTAAAGTCTGAGCTAGATTCATTTAGTTTGAAGACACTGGGGTGCATACTGATTGTGCCAAATCTTGTCTTCTTCATGTATATGTCCATTTAGTGAATGCTTTGTGATTTGGGTTTTTCCAGATCTCAGTTTATAGGAATTCTAGTTGAGCAGCTGCCAGTTTCATATACCAGTGAGCGAGATGAGCCGCTCCACTGATGCCGAGGAAAGTTATCGCTTCAGGTCGTCGAACCGAGATGGTAGGCTTCTGGCAGACCATCAGTAAATTTAATGTTACAGCCAAACATAACAAAGATATAACACTCATTGATGGCACTGTTCCAGGTTCAATGGTATCTCTAATCTAGCTGCAGAATCCATTAATGGGTGCAGCTAATTTATTAAAAATGCAGTCATAATTAGTTATCTATAAAGCATGCATACATTTTGCATTTGTTAGTGGGTAAAGAAGAGCATGGCGATAAAAGTAACAGTGCAACCGCTGTCTGCGGAGTTAAGAATTACATTAATGTGCAGCATTTTGTTCAAATAGAGACATATCCAAATATTGTAGTTTGTATTAAATTATAATTATCATAATTTGTGCATGTAGGAATTAAAATGTGCATTTGTGGATCAGGCGACGCAAAAAGACTGTTCGTGCAGTAGCTAGTGCTAATGTTGTTATTTTAACCAAACAACAGTACTGTCATGATCAAATCCCTTGCTGTTCTTAATTTATTTCCTTCTCCTTGTTTTATTATTATTAATATTTTAATTCGAATTTTTGTTTGTTTGTTTAATTTAACTTTTTTTTAGTGTATAATATTACTAGATTTTGCTGTGGAAATTTGTTACATGCAATCTCAGTGTGGTATGTGTTTACTACTGAACTACTACAATTTGGGTATTTTCAACCCTGTAAGGAGAGTAACATGTGTAGTGTGCGGTTTCACTTGCATCAGGGTAACAAACATAAAGCTAAACTACAACCTCAAACCTAACCTTTAAAATACAGCCTTATTGATTAAAAATACATTGATCCTAAGTCATATTTTTTAATCTTTCGGTCTCCAGCGAAGATCTAACTATATGTATGTTCATGTGTGTTTTTGTGTGTTTGTGTGTGTATTTTTTCTCATCAGAAAAATGAATGGCACAGTGTGGCCCACACACACCACAGATAACTAGTAGATGTCATCAGGGACAGTTCTATTATACTCGACATCCCCATGATCGACTGCAGCCTTGGAGATTGCAGTCATGTGGCCTGATGTGGTAAATGTTATCATTTTACAGCTTTCTTTGTTGAATTCTTCATTTATGTAATGAAGCATTTGCCATATGTTGTTATTATACTTGACCACATCCGTTGCTTAAAATCTACATTTTACTACCAGAACTGAGAACTCGCTCATATCAAATTCATCATGTATTAATTTCCGCAGTGTTGGAATTTTTTTCTTTGATTTTGGTTTCTTCACAAATATGATGATTTTAAACAATGCCTTATTCGATTTTAATACAAATTTTAATGTGTTATAGGGATTAGGGGTGTAACGGTATGCACAAATCATGGTTCGGTACGTACCTCGGTTTTAAAGTCATGGTTCGGTTCATTTTCAGTACAGTAAGGGAAAGAAATGCAAACAATAAACTGCAGGTTGTTTATTACTATAAGCTTTTTTTTAAACAATTTGTTTACACTTTAAAAAAAAATACTTTTAAATAAAATATATATAAAATAAAAAAGAATAGGAAATAAAATACTGCTGCAAAGTTCTCCACTAAATAAAATACTCTCAGTCTCAAACCAATATCATATAATAAAATATAATGAAAAATATAAATAAATAACTATGATTACAGTGCAGCATTACCAATCCCAGCTTGTAAGCCTGCTCATATTTAAAAAATATTTTTAACTTTTCCAAAGTGTGTAGTGCAGCATCAACAGTTTCAGTTTTTAGACCTGCTCAGATTTCGTTATTGCGTTGGACCGATCGGAATTAAAAGCAAAGGTCTGTTCAAATGCCGACGGGAGCTGCGTTTGAATTACAATAGTTTTTTTCCTAGTTGTAGTGATGTTCACACTCGCGTGATACCTTTTGAAAACCTTAGGCCGGTGACACCTACAGTAGCAGCAGCGTGCCAGCGCCACGTCAGGCACGATTCTGGTGTGTAAAGAGACAGAAAACGTGAAGCAGCTGTCACGCAACTGACATGCAGCAGAAATGCCATGCTCACACCACGCAGCCAGTTTGTCACCGGCCTTAGAATCAGGCGGCAAGGAAGTCAACCGGAAGTTGAAGTCGGCTGCGTGCTACCATCTTATCGCAGAACTTCACTTGCGTTAGCATTCCCATTGACTCCCATTCATTTTGGCGTCACTTTGACAGCGAATAACCTTTACATCTGAGGCGTTTAAAGACTCTGTTTGTCTATTATTTATTTCTAAAGATACACGACAATGTATAAAGGGCTCCATTACCTTCTTTGTTACATTATGGCCCCTTAGAAACAGTTTTTGTAAAGAATAGGCTAACGATTGCGTCATAACCACTCGACTCTCTGTCGCATTACCGTACAGACAGGAGGAGAAGCTCGCAGGCAATTAACTTAATATAGCGTACTGGCGTTACATTTTAAAATACTATACAAAACAATTAATCAGAATACTTACTCCTGCTCACTCACGCCAAAGAACTCCCCGCTCAAGCTCGCCGTCTCTGCAGGATGAACGCACGCACAGCTACTAGAACATCTACATCTGTCAGACAGGTTGCTGACGTCGTTAAGCTTCGTTTGAGTCTGCGCGTCAGAAACGGAAGTGCTAAAAAACGCTAAAAATGGGCTTCAATTGTCTCAGTTGAGTTCCAATGGGGTTGCTGTGTCCATTTCTTTTACTGTCTATGCTTTGAATCAGCTGCAGGGCGAGATTTGCGCTGAACGCGGAGACTTCCGCCACTTAATATGTTCGTCTGGAAACATGAAAATGTATATGTTCCACACACAAAATGTTGCATTTGGTCATTCAGTACACACGTGCACCGTACCGAAAGCCCTGTACTGAAACGGTCCGGTACGAATACACGTACCGTTACACCCCTAATTGGGATAATTAATATATATTAGGGCTGTATGATTAATCGCATGCGATTGTCATGCTTGTCTTGTCAATAAAGCTGGTTCTGTGATTAGCAGTAAATGTCCATCACCCACTTTCAAATGGAGTGACATTTACTACATAGAACCGCAATTCGCTGACAAGCTATGCAATATCGCCTTCATAGACAAATGCGATTCATCTGCGATTATGGCGCGATATTGCATAGCTTGTCTGCGAATTACGGCTCTGTGTACTAAATTCCGCTCCATTTGAAAGCGGGTTTTATATATATATATATATATTAGGGCTGTCAAAAATAGCGCGTTAACGGCGTTAATTAGTTGTTTGTCGTTAATTACATCAAATTTTTAATTACATCAAAATATTCAGGTTAGGAAAGTCTCGTCGATCTCTGAATTCTCAAGATAGTAAAAAACAGCGGCGAGCGCCGCGACGAAAACACCGAAGAAGCTTAAGGTTTTACCCCAGTTACTCTCAAATACATTCATGCCAAGCTCGATAAACAGAGATGACTTTGGTAGTTGATACGCTGGAGCTTCTTCTTCCTGTTATAGCAGTGATCCTCAAATCTGGCTCGCGAGTTTCCTGCAGAGTTTGGCGCAGACTCCAATTAAACACACCTGCCGGTGATTTACTAATGATCCTAAAGACACTGATTAGCAGACTCATGCGTGTTTGATTAGGGTTAGAGCTAAACTTCGCAGGAAAGTGGATCTCGCGAGCCAGATTTGAGGATTACTATGTTATAGCGTCCTGTGTTTCACACTGCGCATGCGCAGAACGCTTACATGCAATGCAGCGAAAATTACAGCTGTTTGGGAAAGCATATGCATTTTTACTTGGTTTTACTGGCACTTGAAGCCTTCACAACGTGAAAATATTGATCCTAAAGTATTATGGCAGAGCAAATGAACACCTCCCAAAAACAAGAGTGCCCAGAGTGCTGCTTATGTGATTGTGGCGCATGTTTTTGTTTCTGAGTTCATTCTTTCGAGTTTCTCTATCCATAATTTCATAGATATGTGGCTACATTTGACCACTGGTTCACCTAAAACTCTTACACTATCTGTAGTTAAATGGCATGGTTTGATATAGTGCTCAGGTAAATTTGATCTAAGTAAATGTTAAACTTTTGAAATTCAGAAAAAAAGAACCACATGATGAAACAATACATGAAAATTATGTATCTGTGTCCTGTTATTTATCTTTTGGTATGCATTTCAGAAAAAAAATGGTTAGGATTCAGGTGTAGTGGCAAATAGTGATTAATCATGATTAATCCACTGAAAATTCTGATTCATTTGATTAAAAATTGTAATCATTTGACAGCCCTAATATATATATATATATATATATATATATATATATATATATATATATATATATAGTATATTTAAGAACTATATCTCTTTTGTAATTTATTAATAGATATGCAATATACATTAAATATATAATTTCTGTTGTACTTTTTAAAGAGTTTAATTGATTTATTTATTCATTAGATATAAGCATTAGGGCGTTGCCTTGATTTTTTTTTTTTTAATCATTTGATGTATGCAAAATGTTATTCTTTTTCCATTTTGGTTTTGAAATATAAATTAGGCATGTTCTAGATTTTGTGAGATTCACCCAGTTTTAATTAAAGGTTGCATATTTAGAAAAAAAAGCAAATGTTCATTAAAGCCTGAAGTGAGTTGCACTGTTTATGACTATTCCTCAGATATACTGTAATGTCAGCTATGCAAGGAATCTCAACATGCTGAAAGTGGTTGAGTGCATTTTTTGCTAAATTTGAAATGATATAGTGTTTGAAAACCAGTGACTGACCCTGTATCAGATCTGTGTGAGAGTTCCATCTGCGTGGTGGAGTGGGCCCTGAGGCCCTTGGCTGGCCTGCAATTCCCAGAAGCTCTCTTTAAGAGCCTGTGTCTGAGCCAGCTAAATATCAGCTCATTAGCTCAGGCAAATGAGACTGCAATATTAAAAAAAAAAAAAACAGAAGAAGGAATACTGAATCCATTTAAGCCCTGGTGAGAAACACAGGAAACACTTGCAAGACGAAAGGTAGGAAACAGAGTTTTGTTAGCATACTTTTAGCATATTTTTGCTTATTTTTCTTCCCTGTATCAGACCTTTTTCCTACTGTCCTTGGTCTGTCCTCATATTTCTTGTTCTTCCTCTCATGGTTTCTTTCCCCCTTACTCGCTGAATTTTTTTTTTTTTGGTATGTCTGTTCCTCCCTGTCTGTGGCCTATATATTTTGCTTTCACTCTTTCCTTTAGCTCGCAACCTCTTTCACCTTTTGAAGTCTGTAATTTCCTGTAAAATACAGCCATGCTGAATTTCGCCCTCATTTTCCCTAGCCTCGTCTACATCTAATTAGCCAAATGGTTGTTAAGAACACTGGAAACAAGGTCACAGTGATGCCCGTTGATTATTTTCCCCTTGTTGCAGAATACAGCAGAGCTGGTCGGCATGTGTCGATTCATATGCTTGGATGCTTGGAGCTTCACAGATACTGTAACATCCTTTTTTTCTTTTATTTTTTTGATCACCTCATTTACAACAATACTTTTTTTTCATCACGTCATCCTTTTCTTGATACAAAAGATTGCACCAGTGCATCAACTGAGATGTTCTTTTACCAACAATGTATCATGTTATATTTCGCCTCCTTTAACTTCATTGTGCTTTGGGGCTTGCTGCTTCTCAGGTACAATCTGCTGACATGCGCTTGAAGAATATGCTTGAAGTAATGTGTCTGTGGTGCAATAAATTGCAATTCCATACTCCTTGCACTGGTGAACTTGAGCCGAACTGCGTGGAAAACTGAATGAAGATCTCGTTTCATGAAGGTGGGCCTCTGAAAGTGAACTAATGATGGAATTATTGTACGCTAAACAAATGTGCGATTGATGGCATTATCGTATTCAAAACAAATGTGTGATTAAATATTATTTAACGCTGTAAAGATGGGTTTGTGTGTTTAGACAAACTCTAAAGTAAGTTTCTGTTGCAATGGGGATGGAGGTCCCCTGAAGCGGACTGGCACATCGGCATATGAATTAGTATTTTTTAGGAGAGTGTAGCGCACGGAGTGTCACCCCTGTTGCGAGGGACAAGGCTGGGCATGAGTGAGAGGAAGCCATCTTTAGCTGCATGAAATTCCGTCTCTGTCAGAACAGGGGCCCTGCAGTGCCGTGAAAAGCAGTTCGTCTTTTTAGAATTTAATTTGTTTTTCTTCACTTTTCTTCTCCTTTCTTTTGGGTCAAGGTTGTGCAATGTGTAGCTAAGAGGATGTTTTTGTTGGGAGGGGATCTTCAGCTTGATTGTGAATCCAAAGATAACACCTCACTATAGAATCCTTTTCCACAGAGAAGGTTATTGCATGGCTTAGAGAGCACTCGTGTGTGCCCTTTTGCACTAGCAAGACCAACGGGATGACAAGTTACGTCAAGGTTCCTCTCTGTAATGTATTCAGTGAATGGGGTCTCTGCTCTGCTAATTATCCAAAGTAATTAACAGCAGGTTTTAAAGATATTGCATATTATTATGTCATTAAAACTTGCGTGCGGGTAACTGTGGTGGACTACACATGAGTGACATTTGTGGGTGGACATTTTCTCATGTATTGCATTGTACTGTACAATAATATCACTCATAGTCTTATATTCTGTGAACTGTTGGAAAGGGCAGTGGGATCCATCTTTGTTAAAGTCAACATGAAATCAGAATTCACCTTACTTGCTTGATAGACATAAATGCTTACATTTTGCATGATTCATTGATGCATGATATTCAAAAGGGAAAAAAAGTGTTTATTTATTTATTTGTATTATTTCATCAAAATGTAATAAACTGCTCCATCTCTGTAATGACTTCTTTTTATTTGATAATGCCAATTCCTCTTATTTTTCGACGGCTTCCACCTGGCCCCATTCTTATAAGTAACACCCACTTTTCACAAACCAATAAATTCCACTGGATTCAATTAAGTCCTGCCGTTCATTGATAAGAATTAGTTTTCAAATGATTCTTTGTTGGAAAGTATTCTTCCATGAAGAAACTTTAACATTCTGGAAGTGGGAACCTTCCCTTTGCACAAAATCACTTTTAAAAATAAAGGTACCTGGATTAACTAAAGAGGGTTTTTAATATCTGTGTCATAGGAGAACCATTTTTTAATCCCTTACAGTGAAATATTCTTAGAGATTTTGTAATTTTAATAGTCTAAATAACCGTTTTGTAATCCATTTAATATTAAAGATTAAAAAATAAACCAAAAAAAATGCCAAGAAGGAGCCTGGAGTGACAAAGTGGAAAAGATGATTCTTCTTCACTAAAAGTTTCTTTGGGGTACCAAAAATGGTTCTTCTATGGCGTCGCTGTTAAAATTGCTTCTCAGTTCACTCTGGCACCTTTATTTTCAGTGTGTGTGTGTGTGTGTATGTGTGTGTTTGTATGTGTGTGTGTGTATATATATATATATATATATATATATATATATATATGGATTTCACTCTGAATGTTACAGTAAGACATGGGCTTTGAAGAAATTGTTGAATGCATCCAGAGAAGTTTTTAAAAACCTGCGCCATGAGCTGTGAATGATGAAGGGCTCGCGCTGTTAGATGAGACAACATGGACTCCACCATAACTCATCACCATGTCCAAATCACAGAGCAGTGCATGTTAGACAGCGCTGCGCCACGCAGACCGTGATCTACCCACATCCCTTGCAGCAACAACAACAACAAAAAAGACCTGCAGGGATGGCGGCTTTCACAACATCCAGGCCTTTCACAAAAAAGAAGCTTTGATTGTAAAGATACAGCATTCAATACTGCCCAGACATTGAAAATCACAAGGAAGAAGTTCATGGTGGGCTTTTTCAGATGCTGATGCATGACATGGGACTACCTGGATTATCATCTCTTATATATTTATTTATTTTTCCTTTTTTCCCCCAAGAGAGTCATTTCAGATAAGTGCTTTTCTCTGGAAAGCACTGCACTGCAGACCTATGATCTGAACAAGTGACCATCTGTTCAGCCCTCTATTTTTCCCCCAACAAGCAACTTGCACATGTAAGAAGAAATTAGCAAGCTACTCGAACCCCCCCCCCACAGATGCTACAGTGCCATACCGGAATTTTTATAGGGGTTCACTGAAGGAATGAACACTGAACGATTTTTATAGTCATTCAAGACTGATAAAAGTGTGCTGCTGTAAATGTACCTGCAGTTAAATCCTCGTGAGGTGGAGGGATGGGGGCACAGCTGAAGAGTGAATGATCCCAGAGATGTCATTTAGAGACAGAATATTATTTAAAAGTGCATTATTAACATGAAAAAGCCCCGAAGAGGCAGCAATTTCCAAAGCTGTGAGTAAAGCTCTTTTTTTCTTTGACAAAAAGGATGCTCTGCGGTTACCAAAAGCACAACCAGAGCTTGTCAAAGCACTGTACTTAGCTTTAGACATTTGCAGAAGTACAAATTGCTGTTTTGAAAAGAGTGTAATTTCGGAAGTAGAATACCTGTGACTAAAAAAGGCTATAAATCCTTGTTAGCTTTGTGAACAGATCCTGTTTTTCTCGGATATGCCAAGTTATATGCATGCTGGCAAGTGATGAGGAGAACGGATTCCAAGCCAGTCAATTTCTTAGAGTCAGTCAGTCGTATACAGAACTCCACAAATTTACTGCCCCCTATGCTAGTGCCTCAAGCTGAACCACACTGAGAAGAACCTGCTTGTTAAGCGACGAGTTGCTCTTATTTCGCCCTTCAGTTACCTTGACAAGTTCCACGGTTTATCTTGTTTGACGTAGTTCTGAAAGACTCAAAGAACCATACTGCAATTTTGTCATTATTTATGCACCCTCCTGTCATTCCAAATCTGTGTGATTTTTATTTTCTTTAGTAGAACACAAAATGTGAGTTTTTAAGAATTTCCTGCCTCTCTTTTTTCATATATTGAAGGTGAATTGAAGCTGGGGCTGTCAAGCTCCAAAACAATCCAAAATTTCAATGTAATGATCTTTGAGCCACTTCTTTATCACTCTTGCTTTGTGACATGGTGCTGACTATCACGAGTTCAGTGGAATTTTTTACTATAATTATTATTTTTACTTTTTGTCAATTTTAAGACATTTAAAAATATCTAATTTTAGATATCTGTATTATGCAATATGGAAATACTCCAAATAAAGTGTAATTATAACTTAATATCAATCTTAAGTCAATAAATATGTTAATGGATTTTAAGTGTACTTGGTATGAAATAAATATATTGCATAGGATGTTTTACTAGGGTTGTTATATCGTGAATCTTTTTGTAGAAATGATAATTTTACTCATTTTGCTTAAGATTACTTTGCTTGAGATTATTGATTAAGCTTCTTGAGCACTTTACTTTTCTTGAGTCTTTACAGTACATTTGGAGAGCAGTGATGTGCTAAGATGTGGTAACCATGCAGAAAACATATACTGCTTTTATAGTACAGAAATCTTAAAACATTTTCTCTTTGACCCATTTCATCACACTTTAGAATTTGTCAGTTCTGCTTATCAACCCTGAACGGATTTTTCGAAATATTTATTGGCGTCATACTCAACAACATTGAACTCACACAACAATACCCCACAGGGGAAGGTATAAATTGCATTACTGTCCCTTTAGAATTGTACATACCATTTACATGTATTTATTTTATAATTTAAATTGTTAGCATAATTTGAATATGTTAGACATGTTCAATTGTGGGGTGATAGTTTGATTATTTTAGACCTGCGGATTGTTCTGAGACTGGAGTATATCTTGTGTTTAGCAGCATTTAGTTCATTTTTGTCTTTCATCAGCTGCTTTGTCACAACAATAATAATAATTAGAATAATTACTAAATGATTGTGAAGTGCTTGGTCGTGTTTCATTTCAATGTACAAGTTTAGTCGCCAGTGTGCTTTCATTTAGCAAGACAATATACACATATGGCAGGAGCTGTTTCCCTAGACTAGAGCAACATGGTATTAAGTGTCTTAATGAAAGGCTTGATTGTGTTAGGCTTCACTTAGAAACTACCCAGTTTATGTGTCAGTCCTGCCCAGAATCACATTTGTGATGTCTGCGTTATCAGCACAGAGTCTTAATCACCAGACAGTCACTGACTTGCCAAATTGCCTGACTTAAAGTGTTTCCACACTTTGAATGATTCCTTCAGTCCTTACCCAATTTCAGTTGTTCCCCCCTGGTCTGCTTTCACACTAATTTCTGATGTGACAAGCTTTAAAATTCTTATAAAAATTGGGAATAATGTTTGCTTTACCTTTTCGATATTGCAAATCTATTTCAAGGGTATTTCAATCATTCATATTGAATAAAATTACATTGAGGAATTTAGAGCAGTCTTAAAGGAATAGTTCACCCCAAAATTTCTTTCTAATGCTATATATAAAATAATATATTTTGAACAACCAAACAGTCGTTGGTCCCCATTGACTTCCATAGAAGGGAAAGAAATATTATGGAAGTCAATGGGGTCATTGGGGAAATCACCTGTTTGATTACCAGCATTCTTCAAAATCCCTTCTTTTATGTTCAACATTCATAGGGGTTTGGTACAACATGATGAGTAAATTATGACAAGATTTTTCATTTTTGGGTGACACTTTACAGCTTTTCATTGCTTTTAAGAAGCACATGAACAGCTGTCTGGTTTCATTGTCGATATTGTAGCTGAATTCTGTGTTCCAGAGTCAAAAGCAGCCCACTCTTTAAGCTTGTCTTTAGAAAGTCAAGCTCACAGACTTTAAGGGCAAACAGACTATCATCTTGCCATTTTGTCGATCGGCTTGGTTTTTGCCCAGAGTAAAATTGTGTTATACGGACTTGTGGGTATACTGTATCAGCACAAGCGAACATTACTTATTCACATTCTGCACTACTGATGTAACAGTGCTGGCTATGCAGGAGTCTTTTAGATGCATGAATGTATATTTAAAATTAAAAATAAAATTTTATAAATGAGACCTAGAACAATAACTATTTGAATGAAGTAACATCTTGAAGTAAATGTCTTCATTATTTTTGCATATTAAAAATAAAATATATATGTTTTCAAGAGTCGTGCTGCACACCTCCTTAAGGCACAGCCACTGGCCTAGATGACAAGAACCCTCAAACTAATTTTCATGAGAAGTCATGCAGTTCTTTGGTATAAACAAACCAGACTTTTGCATCAAACAAATCGGAACATTTTTTTTTACTTTTGTACCTTTGCAGGGTTCATAATTGCCCTTAATTACATTGCCATGTTAGTCTGGGATTGAAAAAAAAAACACATTTGGAAATATCTATAGTGCCTAGATATTTAACCTCTCAAATATTTAACCTCCTTTTCAATTTACTGCATGTTTAGAAGCAGTGTTGGGGAAATTTACTTTTAAAAGTAATGCATTTCAATATTGCGTTACTTCCTTAAAAAGTAACTAATATTACTTAGTAACTAAAACTACATTACTTAGTTGCTTTTTATGGAACGTTATTGAGTCGTGTCCTGAGTTTGCATTTGATTGTTTTTATTAATTTTGAGGAATACTGAATCAGATTTTGTGCGAGTGAGATGAGTAAATACATGTTGACATTTAGTCTAGAACTACAGTAACATCATATTCACACAGTGCACACAACACCTCTGCACTTGCTCCTGATTTCTCTCAACATGAGGACACGAGAGCTATCAGTCAATACATGAGAGACTAAGTAACTGCTGTTACTTTTTGAAAAAATAGCTTAGATATTAGATTAAAATAATGCATTACTTGACTAGTACTTGACAAATAGTAATCTGATAATGTAACTCTCGTTACATGTAATGCATTACCGCCTGATGATTCTGATGATTTTGCCTGAGGTGTTTGTTGGACTTCCTACTCTTCCTAAGGTTTTTTTTTTTTTTTTTTTTTTTTGCGCTCTCTTACTAATAACCCATATTAATCAAACATAAGGTGCTTTATACCGCCACAGCTTCATTTATAATCATAGTTAACTATCCAGAACAGATGTTCATATCTAGACTCGGTCTACTGTACGGGTTATTGTTTTCTTATTCCTCCATTACGTATTTCTTTGAAGCGGAGTTCAAATTTTAATGGATTTTTATGCTTGATGTACAAAGAAGTCACCTTCTCTGGTCTACAGTCCCTTTGGTTTTCAACACAATGAATGAGAGCTGAAACATATAGCCCTTTTCAAAAGCCTGACATCCACTTGAAGTAATGTGCACAGGTCATAATAACACAAGACTCAAATAAATTTTGTTTGTGTTCTTCCATTTTGTCCGCAGTGTTTCTCACTTTCTCGCCACTGCAGTCTTTGCTTGTAGGCCAGTGTGAATGCAGTAATGATGTGCTGAATTATGCAGCAGACCCTCTGATAGGTTCTTTTGGTTTTACTCAAAACTCCCTTCTAGGCATCTGTCCTTTTACGTTTATTGAACTCACTCTTAAATATTTCTCTTTTTACCTCCTTTGCTCCCATCATTTCCACCCCTTCTCTTTATTCCCACTTCACACGCCCTGCTTCCATCCAAATGTCCAGATCTCTTTCATTTTTTTCCCCCAATACCCCCCTCCCCCACCATTGGTCTTTCCCAAACGGATCTTGCTTTCCCAAGTCTTAATCCCCCATTCTGTGTGTCTTTTTCCCAGTGTCAAAAAAAAAACAAAAAAAAAAACACAAAGAGAATTAATGGAGGAGAGAGAAGGAGCTAAATGAGAGAAGAAATTATGACGTCAGCATGCCTTCTGGTTCAAAGCTATGACATTAGCAGACTGAAACGTAGCCAGTATGATAGCGAGATAGATGTGCTTTTGCGTTTGTGGGTGTGTGAATATGCTGCCAAGCCCTGAGTCAGTGCATTACTTAATATGCACATTAGAGCTAGTATAGGTATGTTTGTGCTATACATAAAATGGTATATCACACTATTGCCTGTCTGTGCACTCACGTACAGGTAGTTGTGTGTAAATAAGTGTGTTTAGTGGGAGGTTAATTAAAGAGAGTGTGTACATTCACATCTACAGCTAAGGCAGAGGGATGGGTGGGTAGGTTTTGATGGCTGGTGTACAAAGTGACTAGAAAATGATTCATGGTGTTGCTGGCACTTACAAGGGCCTTCCATTTGTATCAGCACAAGCGTGCCGTCTCTCCCTCCCTCTCTTGTTCTTGTGTGCTCTTGCTTTTTTTTCTCATTGTGAGGAACACAAACAAAAGGTGCGGAGGGCGACCTCATCCCCTCTCTTCTTCTTTATATCCACTTTTATTTACTCAGTCTGTTCTGGACCTACCCAGGCAGGGATGGACGCTTTACGACCAGGCAGATTAAATGCAGAGAATCGAAACTCTCTCCTGCATTGAAAGATCTAATGCATGAATCAGTGCAAGAGAAGTAATGATTTCCCATATTCCCTGGGCAATGGTGGGGTTCAGGCAGGTGAGACAAGTTAGCTTTCTTCTCCAATCCCTATGCAGACTAAAAATACCGCTGCCGGGGTTAATGTATCTTGGTATCTGGTGGTGTCCTAATTGATGCTAATGGACCGTATGGTGATGGCTTGCCTTTCATGTTTTCCCTTTGTTCACTTCAGTTATGTTGTTTCTAACAGTCCTTCTTTCTTTTCTCCCTCAAGGTCTCGTTCCTGCATAAAACCCTACCCACCCAAGTGACTCTTTGGCTGTGTCATGGCGGCAAGGCCTGCCCTTTCGTTCTTATTGGCTGTGCTGGCGTGCACTGGGCCGGCCCAGCCCTCACCCCCACTGCTGCTCCGCCCCCGGGAGAGAGAGAGGGACTCTGGAGGGGCTTCGGGCGGAGTCAACATCGCTGTAGTCCACTCCGGCTCCTCCCACCTCCCGGAAACGAGTGCCGGGGTGGGGGGTGTGGGCGGTGCCTCTTCGACAGGGTCCGGCTCTGGTGCCGGGCCAAGCAGCAGCAACTCGGGGACAGGTTTTCTGAGTCGGGCCTGGTCAGGACAAGTGGGAGAGAGCGTGATGACGCCATGGGGACCCGCGAACGTGATCTGGCTGGCCGTGAACGAGAGCAGTCCTGGGAGCCTCTTGCTACAGTTGTGTGAGTTACTGGCTACCACTCCACTACAAGGCCTTGTGTTTGAGGAAGAGAAGCCGCCACCGCCCAACCGGGCACCATTAGCACCTATGCTGGAATTTGTCTCGGCCCAAACAGGAGTGCCTGTGATTGCCGTTGGTGGAGGGGCTGGCTTGGGGAGGGAGCCACAGGTAAGAGTTAAGATTCATTCATGTTGCATAAGATTTAATGGTTCTTCATATATTTGATATATTAGATGTGATTTCCCCAAACAAGATAAATGGTTTCTCTAACCAGAAATAATTATCTTAATTATTTATTCATCCAGATGTATATGATTTTCTTACTTATGTGGAACTCACATGGATATTTTAGGGAATATAATCCATCTTTGTGAGTATATGAGTCCATCTTTTGTCGGTACCTCAAAGTTGACACTTAAAAAACCACACAGTATAAACACAGTGGTACGACCCCAGTTGGTGAACCAGTCTTCTGAAATGGAACGATAGGTGTGTGTGAGGGAAAAATATTAATATTTTACAACTATGAACCATAGCTTCTAGCCAACTGTCAGCACTCTGTGAGGCGTGATGTAAGTGCTTTGTGAAACTCATGCAACAAGTTTGTAAAACCCTGTGCCTCTGATTCATTTCATGTGTAAGTTTCAAAGCGAAGTTTTGGCTGGAGTATTTTTTAAACCACAGCCGATTTCATTGGTCAATTCAGTCATGCAGTCATGCACGTGTCAAGAAAAGGCTTTATAGAATTGATAGCATACAAACGGTAATTCTGTCTATTAGGATATGCTACCAACACTACAGTATATTTAAGGTTAAGGTGTAGGTTAAGGTTAGGGGTTAATATTTTTTCCAGTGTTGTGTAGGCAATCAATGCTGTGATTGACATGACCAGTGAAATCTTTAAAATTGGCTGCAGGACTGGGTTCACACTAGGTTTTTTTGATAGTTGGTGTTGACGGTGTTACCCTTGTTAAGCTGTAAAACCGGTTACGTCACTTGCCCACTGTCATTTTGAATTTTAGAATAGTAAAAATAATTTAGTTAGAGAACAAACACTAAAGTTAAAATCTGAACGTGCCAAATGACAGTTGCATCATAGATAAGCTGCTGGAGCCAAATGTTTTATCTTGTGAGGAGAGTGAGTTGAGCTGACTGACAAGAAGAGTGAGGTGAGACGGACAAGTTGATGACGTAAGATTTTGTTTCAAAATGAAATACAAAAGCATTTGACAAAATTTTGGATTTTGAAAAGCCTTTTGATCTTTATCATTTATCTAAGGTGAATTAGATAATAATATTTTTTTTTATATTTGTCTCTTATTTATTTGGTTCCACTGGTTGCTGATTTTTACTTCATTTAAACTTTGTGTTATAATTATTTATTTATTTATTTTATTTTACATCAAGGTGTATGTCATGCCTCCAACTTTATTTGTTTTGCTAAACACTTTTTGACTGCCCCCATCTAGCAGCTGGTGCTAACTTGGCTAGACAGACCCCATTACCATTTTCTTTAGACCTAATTCTTTTTTTTCTTTTTTCTTTTCTGGAATGCACAAAAACACTTTCCCCCAGAGATAATAAGGTAATAGTAATTTGGTCATTTTTCAGCCATGAACACAGTTGTTCTCCCGACGTACACCGCTCTCAGCAGCCTGGAAAAGCACTGAGCTGTCCCCAGATAAGCCTCTTCTAATTTTAGTGAAACAGTGGGTAATTATTCAAAGTATTAAGCACTAGTAAACAAAAAAAAAAAAAAAAAAACCGGTTGTGTAAGAGGCCTGTGTACAACAGTAAAATGTTTTACTAATGTTATGGTAGGTAATTTTTTTTTATTACATCATCTATGCATACTGGAATTTATGTACATTTTGGCTTAGAGGGAGAAGGACAGAGGTTTGCGAAAGTGATGTTCCATCATTCGACCAGGTCTCGAGAAATTTGTACCTTTTGCCCTCCAAAGTTGTATCCACTCTCCAAAAACATTTCAGAATGGCAGATGCAGAGAGGATTTCTGATTGGTTGAAAAGGTGTTGGCCACTCCCAGATTGTTAATAGAGCCTTGGGGTGTCAGGTAGGAGATTTCAGGATACATTTTAGTGATTGTCAGGATTTGATTTGCTGAATTCCAAAGAAAACGGCTTAAAGCCTAAATGTAAACTAGTATGTACAGTATTAAGTTGACATTGCATTTTTCAAAGTAAGGTGCCATCAGTAACTGAAAATCACGTGAAGATGGTTTTGTACCCACTGTGTTTACAGTGTGGAGGTATTATTCTTACACAAACACATCCAGCACATCTATTATGTGCTGAAATGACTCAGTCAGGTGCCTTTTGAAAGTCTCTTTAGTCACTTAAGCATTATGCTGTCAACACGTGCCCTGGATTTACAATATTTAAAATCTCTGTCTGTTTTGCACTTTTATTTTCTTCTCCTTTTGAACAAGGCTTGTTTGGAAAAATCCCTACTTAAACTATTCATTCCGAGCAAACCGGGATCTGCCACTCACGTGTGACGGTGGACAAAAAAATTCAGTGTGTCTTACTACTTAATAAGATTTCCACATAATTAAGATGACCAATTAAACTCGAATAAGTTTCAGGCTACCTATGTTGTTTAATTCACACTCGGGAGACAGCCTCTCCGCCACCGCATTTCTCTCCTGTGGAAAAATATTACATTACATTTTCATTTGCTTTAATTAACTACACTTAGAAAAGCTCATGTGTTGCGAATTGGAGAGAGCGTGGGTTTGGAGCCATGGAGTTAACTCTCTCGCAGGGCATGTCTCCAGAGACTTATTTTACCTCTTCACAAACCACCAACCAGAGCATGGCACAAAGGAGTCTCTTAACTGGTTTAATTAGGCCAGTAATTAATTAGATCATGTGGTTAAATATTTCAATGTGAGAAGAAAGTAGATGATTCAGACACTATTTTGGCACTCATCACAGCTGCAAAATGTAATGCTGAAAATCCAGTTTCAAGTGTTAAATGTAGATTGATTTCAGCCAAATCAAAGCTGTGGCATCAGAAGTCTGTTAGTACTGGGATTCTTTTAAAAACAAAAATACCTCAGCCACTCGCTCTCCTTCCAAAAAGAATGAAAAATAAATGTAAAATTGCACATTAATTCTGTTTTAAGCAGATTTTCGGTGTAATTTTTAGACCTATAGCCTTCCAGGGTCTTTTATTTTCTAAAAGCTTTTAAATGAAGTAAAATATCTTGGTCCATCTGGACCTCAATATGCCACAGTACAGACAATTACTGCTGTCTCGGGGGCACAAACTAGCACATGAACAACTTCCGGTTCAAGCACAGTGTGCGCATATGAAACCAGCAGGATCCGGATGCTACACAATTGCAATGCAGAGCTATGCAAAGCTATAAAATATGTGACAGTCATGCAACACTGCAGTACATCCTAAAGACTTTCAGATCTCCCTAGCAACAGCATTAAATCTATCATTGTGGAATCCAGTCATTTCGAAGGCTCTGACATCATATTACAAGTGGGCAAAGCTTTTGAAGTGTTCCTCAAAGAAGTCAACCCATTTAAATTGTTAGACACTTCGGTTATCTATATGTGATATGTGGGATAAATTGACACAAAGGATCTAAATTTCCACTCCTAAAACAATAGTTCATATGAAAGAAATGTTTCCTCTCGCATTTAAAGGGGTGGTAAAACACGGTTTTTCGAAGGCTTGATTGTGTTCGTGGGGTGCACTGTAACATATGTTCATGCTTCGTTTTTTAAAAAAATGCATTATTTTTCATATATTTTACCTTTACTCTACACTGCTCCGTCCCTCCATGTAAAACGGTCTGATGGTTTCCGGGTTCCATGAAGCCAGTCCCACAAAAATGGCAATGGGCTCAGATTGGTTAGCTGCCCCAGTGTGTTGTGATTCGCTAACCGCCTAGCGAATCACAACACACTGTGTTTTTCGGTAACGTCACGCCCCTTACCTTTACCAGTAGTCAGTGCTTTGGGGGTATTAGAAACAATGGCGTCAATAAAACCATACCAATTTGAGCCCGAATCGGACCCAGAAAATTTTGATGAAGATGATGGAGCATTTCCTGTTCAAGAACGGCTGTTAAATGACGTTTCAGAATGGTATGCTTTTTTTAGATACGCTGTTATTTAATTGTACTAATTATAATAGTTGATGTTGAATTTATAACAATAATAAGTGTTTGTCTATTAACAAAAGTGTTCAAGAACCTTTTTTATTTAAAATATATATATATTTTATTAGGTGTACATGTAATAACTGTGCAAAAATGCCAACTGAAGAGGAAAACATCTGCTGCAAAGAAATACAGAAGGTAGTGTAATAAGCTAGTACCAAAATTATGCATAACGTGTTAATAGTTCTGTATAATCCTTTTTTCATATTTAAAAGATGAACATAGGTTAATTGTAGAGTATGTTCTCATTGTCTTACATTACTGTTTAGGTTGTAAAACGAATGATGGAGGTTCCAGACCCTCCTAAATGTATGGTTGAGCATCCAGGTTTTGAACCAAACTGCTTAAATCCGTATACTTTGCAAAATATCAATAATATTTACAGAGCCGACTATGGACCAGTGAGACGCAGAAATGAAGAGGAGTAAGTATTTATTACATTTTATGAAATTATGTTGTGTAAAATAATATAAATAAAAGACAATAGATACAATATATATTTACACAAGACATGTTATTCAAAGAAAAAAATTAAATCAAAATATCAATTTTTATCAAACATATTTTCACATCACATATACATGTTTCCAATATACCACTGGTTTTAATATTGACGTTTTCTGTTCCTGCCATAGGCGCTTCCGTTATCTGGCCTATCGCAGCTTTGTCAGCTGGTGCTGGGGCTACCTAGGACGTAGTGTGAGGGTTGTCATCCCCTCATGTGTTGTTAACCGGATCCGCCTACAGTTTCCTGATCCAGCGGGACAGTATGTTGGGTTCCGGCCACCCCTCGACTGAATCGTGACACACGCTGGGCAATCACCTCTTCTATGAAGGTTTTTCATACTGTGATGACAGAGGAGGTGGAATGGGGATTGCATGCAGCTCTTCCGCATATGGCTTGGGGTCCACAAAGACTTTATGTAACAGAAGGCTCATAAGGTCATCGATATGGTCTGTAAAAAACAGAAGTCAGAGTCCCTCTATGGGTTTATATAATTACTGATAAATAATCTACCTTTGTTTTATAATTAACATTTGTGTAATATTCATAAATATTTTTTGTAAGCTTATATTTATCTTATTATAGCTTTTTTTATATTATTGTTAATAAAACATTTTACAACTTACTGTATGTTGGTTCTATTTTCACTGGCTTTGCTGTTGTTGTTGCCTGCTCACGGTTAGCATTTTCATTATAGTGCATCGCTGCAAGATACAGCCTGTAATCAGTGCACAGTCCATAAAATATGAAAAGATTAGTAGACTGTGTTGTGACAAATAAACAAACAATTCAGAATAAGAGACAAATGTTCAATCAATGATTATAATGGTTTCTTTCTTGCAAGAAAGGCTCACAGTCGCACAGTCAGTCAAGAGAATGTGAGAGTGCTCGCCAAGATGGGAGGCTCTCGATCTCTTTATATCTCTGCTAGATTATTAATATTAATAAAATAATGAATAAAAAAACATTTCCATAACAATTGTTAGAAACAATGTTTACAAATATTACTGAACATGTCAAAGATTATTACCTGCACAACATTCCTATGAAAGGGAAAATCACGTTCTTTGGGGCAAAACGCAAAATCAGACTGTGGAAAGCCTCCAGTGATGACGTCTGAAAGTTGTGGCTGAGCTTTTCTATATCCTTGAGAACTCTCTTGTTGTATAATAGCTTTTCCACTTTATGGAGCGCTATTGATCCTGTAGCCAAACAGATAAAATATGAAGAAAATCTTCATAATTTTACTATTTTACTGTCATTCTATTGTCTTTTGTCTCTCTATACAGTCATACCTGGTTGGAACCATTTTTTTGGATCCCTGGAAACTTTGTCTGGGTGTTCACACTTGGGGAAGAGGTGGTTCTCATGAACATGTACATTTTGTATGTGGTTCTGCAGTGAATTCCACTTCGCCACCTTTTCTGGCCCAGACTCAGAGGAAATCGCACTCCAGTAAACATGGTTTTTGATGCTGTGCAACCATTTTTTCAGCACCTCACAGTCCTTCATCTTTGAAAGTTTGTCAAGTTTCTTAGATAAACCTGTACAAAGTAAAAGCTTGGTTGTACAATCATTATTTCAAGAAAATCAAATTACCCCAAAAATAAAAATGTACATGTTAGGTTTAACAATTAACTGAATAAGTATCAATTAATAATACAAAGATAAATAATTACCTTTCTCAAAGTGCCACACGTCATAGAACTGAGTGATATTGCGGTCCCTCAGGTACTTCTGAATCTGCGGATGGCGATCGGTGACGATGTAGTCAACAGCTAAACCATTAGACTCCAGCTTATCAAGACAACGCTTCAATCCCACCTTTTCCATATGATAACTGCCACCAACCTCATTGCTCTGTTGTTGGGTACACAACATTTCAAATGTACAAAAAGAGTAGAGTATAAACAATAACAGATAAAAGAAAATGTAACACTTTTTTAAATGCTTAATTACTAACCTGAACTAGTTGAAGATCCAGAATTTTGTTGGTTTCCATGTGCAAAATGGTGTAGCTGCCAAATTTTGCTGAGTGTCCTATTGTAAACATCATAATCAGATATAGAACATTACTGAGAACATCAGTATCATAATATTTTAGGAGAACTCAAAGACTATAAAATAAACGCTGTGATTTTTTCAAATATACTCTAAACGTACCTGGCGTGTCAGCACGCATATCTCCAGCCACAGCAACATTTCCTCCCTCTTGCAGCTGTCTTATAAGATTTAGTTGATCTTGGTTCCACTGGTGTATTATGGTAGGCTCAATGAAATTCCTGGCATGAATCCTAAAAGTTACGAAATGCATCATCTGGAGCTTCATGGCTTTGAAAATCTATTAACATAGAAATCATACAGTACATACATACTGAAACAACACAGTATTTTTTGTGAATTTTATTGTAAATTGTAATACCTTCTCTAGTTGTTTAAAAGATCCACCGGTAAAATACGTTGCAGCAGACAATAGCAGGTTTCCAAGTGGGGTACTCCCAACAATGGGCTGGCTCTGCCACTGTCTGTAGTAGTTACACTTTTCACAAAGCTGGGTGAATGCAACAAAAGTCCTCCTTCGTCTGCTCTGGACAACACACTTTGTCTTACAAATTGGACAGGACACAAACAGCTCTCGAAGACAGCTTTCAAAAACAATGTATTTGTTATCGCTGTGGTCGGGCTGTGGATCTATCCTAAGGCGATATAAAAAGAATAAATATTAGGAAGTTGCTTTCATGTTTTATATATATTTTTAAACACAAATGTATTAGTAAAAAAGTGCGTAAATATGTATTTATATCTTACGCCAATTCTGATTCTTCAGTGACAACAGAATCTGGGTTATATGTGGAATCAGTGGGTTCGACATTTAATTCTGATTCTTCTTCCTCATCGAACACCAGACGAGGTCTCTTACTGGGCCTGAAGACTGAGCCCCTTACTGGTGTTGAAGACAGCTGCACATCAGGAAACATGTCAGTTGTTTGGGTGCCCACATCATGACCATAATATATTGCCTGAATGCCTACAAAAAAAAAGTAAAAAATACAATTACTCATAACCATCGGTCATGCTATTACAATTTTTTTTACAGTGAGAAACATAAGCCACTTTCTCATACACATAGGTTTCAGTAGCCGGTATAACAATTATAATAAAAAAGACAATATGTACTAGAACTGCATATGATAAAGTAACACAAACATATTTAATGTGTGTATTTCATATCTTTGCTCCTTAAGTGGAAACTGCTCAATGTACCCATTGAAAGTTGTGTGCCCACTGATCGCATCTTTGGCTTTATCTCTGTGGCTACAGTTTCGGTCTCTATAGGGTCTGACTGACATCCAACTTCATGAAGTGTAGATGTAGTGGGGAGCTCTTGGGAACTCGCACCCTGCTGAGATGTTGTCTGTAAGAAATAATGACAATATGTAATCAATGTTCAAATTACAGCTTAAAACATACATTTGACATGTAAAATAGTAGGAAAAAATTACTGGATAGTAATCATTGGACCACAAAAAATAAGCTTCATAAGCAAGATTTTCATATAATTGCTCTGACAAATTATATTAGTCCTCAAAGGGATTTTTTTGATTAAACAGTGAAGATCTATAGTAATCGGTACTGAATGGAATCGTTACTTTTGTATTTTTAGAACGCTTATAACCAAATATCTGTCGCTATAACTATTAACCAAAAACGAACACTAAACATTGGCTTTACTATAGTAGCCAAATCAAACACAGAACCATGTTTAGCATGCCTGCAGATTAACAAACATGTAGATAAACAATACATAAACGCTCCAATCAAATAATAATATACACTAATTCCAAGTTCGTTGTTGAGATTAAGGAAAAAAGTTTGTAACGTTAGGGTGTTTGTCGCATAACGTTAAGTATGAATAAGCATTTAACAAACTGCTATGCATAGCCAAACAGCGTTGTTATTTGTTCACTTCCTTGATACAACGTACAATTAGCAATACAGCCGATACAAACCAATACAGTAAAACACATCGACGAAAAATAAGTCATACTTACAGCTTGTGGCCCGTAAACAGCTTCTGTTTTTAAAGTTGGAACTGCTCCATCTTTCAGGACAAGCCGTTGGGCGAATCCTGCATTGAACTCGCGAAGATTGTGGAAGCTTTCCTCCGTAAAATGTGCAGCACAGAGAGCGAGATTTGGGTAATAATTTTGAGGGACCGAGTTAAAAATAAATTTTAACCATTGATCCCTAACTTCCCCGTCCCTAGGAAGGCTGAACAAAGTGGACCTGCAATCCGGATGAAAATAACAGCGTTTCGTCGGCATCGCGGCAAAGATACTCCAGCATACAACAACTCCTCTCAATCTCCACAGCAATATAAAATGGCCTCGCCCCCCACCTAATTTAGTATTCTCGGAGGAGGGGTTTATGTAAATATTGGGCTTAGTGACGTCAGCAACCCTGGAGGAATGTCGTGTAGTCCCTACCGGCCGTTTGCTGTAGTCCTTAGAAATGGATTTCTTTAAAAGCAAATATCTCCCTTTGCTTAAAACTTTGAACGTTGTAACTTTGCAGATGTTGTTTATGCTCACACAGGAAAATTACACACTAGCTAAAGTTAGAAAAGTGAAATCGTGTTTTATCACCCCTTTAAATAGGTCATTTTTGAGGGGAAAAGAAGAATTGATTTTATATTCTCACCTGTATAGATTTGATCTATAAGTTTCCAAAAATATGGATACTGAGTGTTTTCAGAGCAGACTGTTCCAATTCTCCAAGTAGACAGAATGTAATTGCTAACAGAAGGTACTTCATCAGCACATAGATTTACATAGATTTATTTAGATTTACATCTTGGGTCATTTAGAGCTGAAATTAATCTAGTAGTGTTTAATATACCGTGTATTGTTTTGCAATTTAATCTAAACCATCCCACCTCCAATGCATTTAATGCAGGCTGCAAATCCAGTTTCAAGTGCTCAATGTAGATTGATCTCAGCCGAATCAAAGCTGCAGCATCAGAAGAGACTGGAGTCTATTAGTACTGGGATTCTTTTGAAAACGCAAAGACCTCAGGCACTCGATCTCCCCCCAAAAAAAGAACCAAAAAAAAAAAGAAATAGAGCATTGCATATTGCTTCAGTTTTAAATAAATGCAAACGTTGAAAAATAGGAATTATTTTTATTATTAGTAAATTAAAAAAACATCATCACCATCAATTATAAATACCATTAAATTTTTTTCTTTGAATATGTACATCAGAAAGGTCTGAAATGACCCCCCCCCCACCCCTCTTGCTTTCATTAAAATGTAAGAAAAGACATATACCCACTCCAATTTCGATGTATAAAATTTATTGAAGGCAATGTAGAAGTGTGAAAAATGTAACCTGGCCCATTTAAAGTGCTGCACTGCTGCAAGTTACAGTACTACTGTAAGCTCTTTGAGCTTTTACAAGCTAGTCTTCATTTAAATTTAGAGCGGAGGTGAGCCTTTATGCCTGGTTAATGCTCTGCAGTCGTGACATTTTTCTCCTCACCAGGTTTGCAGCTCCTCTGTCTGGTTATTATTTGAAAGACTCAATGTAATAGCCTGGCTTTGTCCTTTGCTCACACTGTATGAACACTTGTTTTGCATATTTGAGGTGTGGTGTTGTGATGAATATGTAATATAACGTGTTGAGTGACAAAAATCAAGCCAATTTGAGTAGTTTTTAAACACAATGTTGAGTAAATAATAGACCGAAGACATGCTGTGTTAATCTTATCTGACAAGTTGGGGTGCTTGTTTACCCAGCAGGCTGGGTTACACATTTAACACAGATGATAGCTCATTGATTTGACTTCATGAAATTTGTATTATTTCAATCTTTATATAACTCTAGAAATAAATAGATTAATACTGAACTTGAGTAGGCTGTTTTTGCAGTCACTAAATAATTAAATCATATATAGATGACTCAGAAATTTGTAAATTTGTAGTATGGCTCTTGAAAATGAAATTAATTAAAATCCAGAAATAATAATGTCTGTGAAAAGATAACAATGGAGTCAATATGTTATAGTAATAATTTAATAAATCTTTTTCTTTAAATCTTTAAATTTCTTTCTTGATGTAATGTTCAATGCACTTCATGTTGTTAATAATAATGAATAAAATGGTTTTCTTTCTCTTTGTATTTTTATATCAATATTGTTCAAGATTATTCTATTAAAATCAGTGAGATTAACGTGTTGGGTCACAAGTAATCTAAAAGTAATCTGATTATAGTACCTAAAATGTGTAATGTAATGGATTACGTTACTGACTAAAATTTTTGTCATGCAAAATCTGTTACTGATTCCAAATTGTAAGTCATCTACCCAGAACTGGTTATAGACCAGCAAATATATGCTTAAGCCAAGTTCAGCATATGAAAATATAAGCTAATATTCACTTTCACAAATAGATGTAACACCAATTTATGTTGCATTATCTCCTGTTAGACATAGGAGGTCACCTTCATTATGATCAACAAAGCTGTCAGCAGTATATGCTAACTGTGTGCAGTGACAGCTGTTTAATAAAACAGAGGCCATCTTCTATGGTCACATCATTTCGCTCGCTCTGACACTGTGAAGGTTTGTGTAAACCCATCAACCCTAGCAAATGAAGCTATACAAAAAAATGATGTATTCTTGTGCAGTTAATCCAGGCATATTTAACCCAGAGGTTTTAAATGCACACAGACACAAGGCCCTCATTCTTGCAGAGCACTTCACACTTCTCTATGTAAACTTATCTAAAGCATAAATACACTTGAAATGTTTTCTATAAGCTAATCTTTTTTTTTTTTTTTTCAGATAAAGCTGTTAACATGCAGATTTACATAATTTTGTCTGTATGTAATATACATCACTACAATTACAATAGTTAATCTAATTTGAGGTGTTAGCAGCTGCAGTATACACAAAACATCTGTCCAGAAATGATCCTTCAAAGATCTACAGAGGTCAGACATAGCTCGTCAGAATTTTCAAGAAATATAGTCAATTATAAAGGCAACACACTTCTCCTTTAATGGCCAGTGTCACCAGCAGGCAGAAAACGTGTGTCATGCCACATTCTTGATATATTTGATTATGATTATGATGCATTAGTAAGTGCCAGACTAAGCGTTGCTATTTTTCACTATCAGAAATACGGCTTTATGTCAGAGTAATAAATCTCTTCGATTGTGCAGTGGAATGGTCACCTTCCAGGGTATAGAAAAAAAAGATGCTGAGATGAGCTGAAGCAAAGCCGAGCTGACTGTTTCGAATCCTAAAGCAGCCAAGGACACTAATGTCACCTGAAACACAGGCTTATGAATAGCAATGAATCCTTTACGTCATTTTGTGTGGGTATCAAGAATGACTGTACTGATCTGAATGACTAAGAAGCAGAGGCTAAATTATAGGAAAGAGAAAAAGACCTGATGTTGTAGATTGGGGTTGTAGATGATTGATGTTCATTGAAAATTTAGGCTGGAAAGGGAAGTGAAATCTGTGATGCCTCAGTCCTTTTAGAAGTTTCACTATTTATGCTAAATATAATGTTGGAAAGTTTTACCATATTTACCCATATTTTCTTGTTCTTTCAGGAGAGCGGCTCTGTCTACTTGCAGTTCTTGTGCTCCACTGGCCTGCAGCTGGATGTCATTTTTGAAGTTCTGGAGGAGTTTGATTGGACGGTGTTTTCTGTGGTTACCACACGCCACCACGGCTATGAGGACTTCCTGGCCATGGTAGAAGGCATGATAGATGGCTCCTTCATCGGCTGGGAGAGAAAGAGCGTGGTGATGCTCAACCTGACTGATGACCCGGGTGGGGTTCGTACACGCAGGCTGCTCAAAGAGAATGAAGCACAGGTCAGGAGTGAGAATATGAATGCAACTGATTCCAAAGGTCTGAAACCACTAGAAACAATGCTTTTATCTTGTGTGCTTTTGCAATTTGAAAAATTTCACTGACAAGTTTATTATCAGAACAAATATTTTAATGAACATTTTAGTTTAAAAATAAACATATCAGAATAGATTTGGTTTGTCTCTCTTTTGCTTTAATGACAGCAGCACTCAAGCAGCTGCTTGACCTCAACAAGTTTGTTTGAAACCTGATGATCATGTTCTCCAGCATGTTCTGAGAATGATCAAAGAGCATCTTGAGCATCAATAGAAAAAAGAACAACAGACTGTCTGTACAAAGCAATCACATGACCAGTGTTTCAAATGTACTTACTTTTGATTAATTTGAAATGGTGCCATATTATACATTTTTATTTTATTTTACTTTTTAAATCCTAAAATGGTAAAATTCCAAATTCATTCATTCATACACATATATATTCATTTTAAATCATTAAATGTTTATTTCTAGGGTCAACGCCTAGAAATCTTTGTTATGATCTGATTTTTAGATCCCAATTTTTTTTTAAGTCATTTTTACGTATTTTATTTAAATCACAAAATGTTAATTTCCAGGTTTAAATCCCAGGCTTTTAATGAGATCCTATTCTTATCTTATTGTAATTGTCATAACATTAGTATTATCATATCGAGATCATTTAGAGAGAGAGGCTGTTTTTAATTTATTATTGGGACAGCATACATTTAAAAGCCAAAAACTTGGTCATTCCAAAGTTTTCACAAATTTCATTCTTGTTTAATCTGTTCATTTTTTTTCAAATCTCCATATAAATCAGTCCATTTTGTGAACTGCACTGGAAGCTCTTTCTCTCAGTTGCGATTGTCCAGTTCATTCTCTTCAATGGTTTAATTTCCTTTCATTGAATTATCATTCCTACTCCACCAGCTCTTATTTCATTTTTCCCCCTTTTTAATTCAAAGTGGCTTCTCTGCCAGCACAATTAAACAACTGTACTACCAAATCATTCTTGGTTAATTATAGAAATATGAATATGACAACAAAAAGAAAAAAAAAGACAGCTCTAATGCCCCAGAGCAATTATTCACCAGCACTCCAAAATCAGCAACATAAGGTAAAGCTCCTCATGCGTTCAATAAGTCACTTCCTCCATATTTCCAGCTTAATTTCTCGATTAACCTTCTCCCTCATCACTCAGGTATTGGTTCCACTCTTTCCTTTTCTTCTCTCTCTCTCACTCTCTTGCATTCTTTGGCCTTTACGTGAAGACTCCCAAAGAGAAGGAGGTCGCGTGGCCTACGAAAGGGGGGATGGCATCTGTAATGATACTGAGAAGCATGACATTAAATGACAGTTTCCATCTGAACCAAAGGTGGCCAACTCAATTCCCCACAAGACTGGCTATGCCATTAAACATGCTCGATGTTCAACAACTTGACTGATTAATTCTCCACAGTTTCCAAGCACCCAGACTTTCAAACCCTAATCAGTAAATGATACAGGAGCACATTCAAAGTGCCTGTCACAGTTCCCGCATGGAAAAGAACATGGAAAAAAATTTGGGTCAGCTTGATGCAATGTGAATTCTCACAGTTATTAAATGTCAGTTCGGTTTTTGTAATGGCTAGGGTGGAACATTTCCAGTCAATTTAGGAAACATTCCAGAAATTTTGGAAACTTTACAGGATTTTTATATTTTTTTATATTCCTGGTATTTTTGGAAAGTTTCCCCTACAACCCTAGTAAGGGCCCAACAGACATACTTTAAAGTGAGTGCTGTAAATTTTACAGTAACTTACTGGCAGCTGGATGACAGTAGTATTACTGTATTTTAATTTACAGTACAGTAATGTCTTTACCGTATTTTACTTTACAGTATTATTGCCATATTCTCATTTACAGTATCAGTACTGTAGAGGTTCTTTTGATTTAGTTTAAACATTTTATACCTGTAAAAAACAATCCAATTGCAGGACACTACTGTAATCCATGATTTTTTATTACCCCATCCCCATAAAAATCAATAAAAAATTAGCATTAGTTCTGATCATACTCTTTTTTTTTTCTTTTTTTTTGTTGAACATATTCAGTAGTGAACAGTAGTGTTTCTTAACTCAGTTTTCCTCAGTAACATTATTTCATGTTAGCTTGATGTTCTGAATCTGTCACTGAATTTACGGACCATCTCTGAAGTTACATTTATTAAGTTACACAAGTTACACAATTAGAAAATAACAGGTAGTTGGGTTTGATCAGGGTTGGAGCTTCTACTGTCATTGAATAACCCTGGTGTACACGTTTCTAACTTAAATTACATTTGAAAATAATTACCTTACTTGCAACAAAGAGGCAGTGTAGAAAAGGTATTATGCTTCTCTGTGTTCAACTGGTTGACGTCGGGTAACTGACATTAACTTACCAGTAATCATCGAAACTATGGAATCCACATGAAGAGGCTCCAAAATACTCCTCCGATGTTGCAGACAACATCCAGACTATAAATTTGAAAAAGTACTAGAAAATACTGTTTACAACAGAAACACTAAAACAGTGTTGCCCCTTTACCCCTCAGTATTGCACGGTAGTTCGCAGTAAAGGTTAATTAAACGACTAGCCAGATGAGCTAACTTGCATTAAAGCGCAGCAAAATGTACAAAGTGTTTCTCTGTTTAACTAAAGTTTATTTAGGCTAATTTACGTGACATTATTTAACTAACCAGTCGATATTACCACCATTATGGCGGCATTCCGGTCGACAGTCAGAAAATTCCCGACATGAAAAACGAGACGATGAATAATGTCAGTTTGCCGTAAACAGATGAAAACATCTTAAAATATCTCAGTTTTACATAAAACAGAAATAATATACTTACTTTTTTGTTGAGTTAACGGTATATCATTTCTCCTATGTCCTTTTTTCCTGCTACTTCCACCATCAATAAAGAAAAAAGAAAAAAAGAAATTTCCTTTGCTATTGGACAGTTTTTCGTGGGTAAGTTCACTACTGTAAATGTACAGTAGTTTACAGTAAATTGTTTTACAGTACTAAATTTACAGTAAAATACTGTTCAAATTACAAAAATACAGTGTACATGAAAGTGTAGATGTTATCGACAAGCTCCATTATCAAAACAGCTATAATCCATTCCTCCTTCACATGTTTAACCCTCAGAGTTATAGTTACAGTTATAAAGCAATGAATTAATAAATACTTTTTGCCAAATGTATGGAAAAACAGAACATAACAGCAGATGATTCTCAAAAAATTTAAAAAAGCATATTAACGCTGAAGTCAAAGTCAGCTGATGCATTTCTTATTGATATTCTAGTGGTGGGAAAATGCTTGCATGCCCTGAAATATTGAACTTACAAAAATTTGACACAATAAATAAAAAAATAAAAAAAATGCTATAACCATGAATTTCTATTAATAGGAATTGAAAATAAATACATTATATTTAAAATATGATATTATATTAATAATTATTGCAGTGTTTAAATGATTAAATAATAAAAATGTATTAACTTTTCATCACTTTATTTATTAATTTATTTATTTTTTACAATTCAAAGCTTCCACTTATTGTTTAAAAACAGTGGTAAAATGTTATTTTGCACATCTTTTTAATTTTAAATTATACTTTAAATTATATTATATATATTATCTAAGGGATAATGTACATCCAGCCATTTGTTATCTCAGAATAAACCCAGACAGGGTGATCAGGACTCCATGCTTATTACATGGCTACTTGCATAAGTACATAAGTAAACAATTAGACATAAAATATTGATCTTGAGTTGAAATATTTGAACACAGAGCTTCCGTGAACACAGCAGCTGCGACCAAGCGGCAAGTCCAAACTAGACGGACATTTAAGGGAAACGGTGCTGTCAAACCACTTATTACACAACATAAATAATAAAGGCAATAAAGGATTTAAGACGAAAATGTTTTAAAATCTTATCAGTCCAAAATCCATTACAGCGCACAAAACAATCAAAGCAAAATGCTTAAAACATTGCATCATGAATATCAATGCTTAGGCCTCGCAGGTTAAAACGTGAATGAATGTAACCATCTACAGTGCCAACAACATGTCAAAGTTTGCATCGTCATCAATTGCCAAAAATATTAGATGTTTCATTTTCATTTTCATTTAGTTTTGCCCATTTATTTAGCTTTTTTGCACATAAAAATAAATAAATAAGACTAAAAAACATCTGGGGGTGTAGTCCAGTATCCATAGACTAGTCTTGCCCCTGCTGGAAGATCTATTGATTCCACACTTCTACTTTCACTACAGTTGTTAACTGTAGGAAGTTTTGGAGAAGTACAGGTCACCAGTCAACAACCCTCAAGAGTAGTTTTATTTCCCTGTCAGGAGCCTGTGGCTACATGTCGACAAGTGGGATAAGCAACCCATCTCCAGCAAGAAAAACAACACCCCTGCACATCAAAGTAATTTGAAGATGTCTGACTTCTCTGACCTTTTTCTGAAACATGTGAAGAAAAAGCCCTCATACACCACTTCCCTGGTTTGAGGTTTATAATGCTAAGGATATTGAAGAACATGAGTTAGTACATGTACTGTATAACAAGCTGACTGAACCACTCTGTTCCGATAGGAAGATCTCTGAAATCATAGAAGTATGAGGAGCCAGGAAGAGCTTATTGAGCTTGATGCTTTGTAATATGCTTATTTATTACTTATTAATTTTGGTGTCTCTTAAAGTCAGCATATTTATATTTTAGCTTATTTTAATATTCTTTGCATGACTAAATTTTTTTTTTTATATATATATACATATATATATATATATATATATATATATATATATATATATATATATATATATATATATATATATATATATATATATATATATATACATATATATATATATTTATATATATATATATTTTGTTCTTATTTTTCTATGCAATAATTTACACCAATGATCATCATGCACAACAAAATCATGAATGAGTAAATGCATTTGAATTTTATGTCGACTTTAAAAAGAAAAAGTGGTTCCTTTGAATACTTAATCCTTTCTTGCTCTGCCACTCTTTACAGGTGCGGCTCCTATATTGCTCACAGGAAGAGGCGGAGCACATTTTTAAAGCTGCATGGGCATCCGGGCAGGCTACTCCTTCACATATGTGGTTTGCGGTGGGCCCGGCTCTGTCTGGACTTGGTCTTGAGGGTCTGCCCAAGGCTGTTTTCACTGTGCGACCCCAGGGATGGAGGGACGAGCCACGACGGCGAATTGCAAAGGGTGTGTCGGTATTGACGCACGGTGCTATGGCTTTACGTAGGGAGTATGGTGGGGCCCGAGGGACGAGCTACGCTGGAAACTGTATGATGGATGGAAATCAAACACAGAGGGTGCCGGATAGGATCAGGTGAGAAAATCTACTTGATAGCTGATAAATTCATGGCTTTGTTTGGTGTACATCCCTGTCTCATCCAAAAACAAACAGAAAGAAGAACAATATACACCACCATTCAAATTTTGGGTTGAAAAGTAAAAACAGTAATATTGTGAAATATTGTGAATATCTTGCAATTAAAAATAATAATTTATTATTGTAATATATTTTAAATATACATTTTCAGCATTATTTCAGCATCATTACTCTAGTTTTCCATGGCACATGATATTTTTCTAAAATGCTGATTTGGTGTTAAAGAAACATTTCTTATTATTATTTGTTGAACAGTTGTGGTACTTAATATTTTCGTGGAAACATTGATTCTAGCCTTTATTACCCCTTACTGAATTAAAAATTCTGTAATGCCTTTCTGTAATGCATCGATTTTTACAAAGCTCATCGTTCTGAAAAGTGTGCTCTGATTGGCTAACTATTCAGTGCATTGTGATTGGCTGAATTATTCAAGCGTGTGATGGAAATGTTAAGCCCCTTACCATGTTCAGAAAACTTTCCTCCGTAAAATGCGCTGTACACACTCAAATATTTTGGTTGTACTTTTCTCTTTTGGAAGGCTAAAAAAAGTAGTTTGGCTTTCATAACAAAACTCACAGCATCTCCACGTCATGGAGATTCTTTCTTTGCGTGAATATTGGGCGGTGTTATGCAGATCTTCCCACAAGGTGATGTAGACATGTGGGGGCGTGTCTGAATGAGGCATTTTAGGAAGGCGTGGCTGAGCATTCACTATTATAAAGAAGAATGTCTTTGGATTTGTGACTTTCATCTTTGCGACTTTATGGATCTTCTGTATGCACGGACAGCTTTTAACACTCCAAAGACAAAGGAAAACATGAAATCGCATCATATGACCCCTTTAATGTGCTACCTGATATTTCTTTGTAATTATTTGTGAAATTTGCAAGCGGTTTCATTTTCAGTGTAAGCTAAAACTTGAATCCACAAAACACGTATCTTAATTTTATGACATCATTAGATAATCATGAACAAGTATTTATTTTAAACCATGATCTGCACATGACTGGGCAGGGAGAAGAATGTCCAGCTGCATTTGAAAGAATAAAAGTACTGAACCAAATCCAGACCAAATTTTTAAATCATTCATTTGATAATAAATATTTATTACATTTTTGTTGTAATATATCTCCCCACAGACTCCTAAAACAAGCTGCAATCTTTTTCAGGCTGTGCGTCACTGCTGTTAATTATATATGAACACTACACTGTTAGAGGAAATGGCCCTAAACTGGGTGCATCATGAACGGCAAAAAATAATAATAATAATCTAGCGAGTTCCTGTTTCATCTTTTGCAGCACAAAAATTCAAAGAGCGGTGCCAAACAGTGCAACTTTGATGAGTGTATCAAAAACCTGTGTTGTGTTTCCTGGGTCTCTTTTCACCCATCACCCCAATGAGGCCACATGTGTGTTCAGTCACACACACACACACACACACACACACACACACACACACACACTAAACATGCGTTTGATTTGTGTTTGATAGCCCATACTGCAGGGATTTGCTGCCTGTCAGTCATGCTTCTCACAAATCACTCTCCAAAAAACTGTGGCCTCAAACAGCATTGTTGACTGTCTTTTATGGTGGGGGGAGCTCTCTCAGAAGTGTTCATGACATGAATTGAGAGAATCATAAATCTTTTAACCACCTTTGAAAGTCAATCACTTAAACGTGCCATCAGGTTAGGTTAGCTGACCCGGCCAGTTCATTTTCATATTGAGTGTTCTCTCAACCCACTCTACAAACACCATTATCAATCATCAGATTTTGTTTGATGTGACATCTGCATATATACGGTTTCAACGGCAACAACCTAAATAAATGTTACTGTGCATGCACGCTTTTGTGGCCCTAACTTAACTTCCGGTAGACTTCCAAATAGAATAAAAATACAACAGTCAAGTCCCTCTAGCCTAGCGTAGATATTTTTTTGATGATAAACAAAATGTGTTTGCTGCATAAATCAGGCGGACTTAATGAAAATGCTAATTAATTATTTGCCAGCAGGAGATGCTTTAAAGCGCGAGAAATAGAGGTTTCCCCAGTAACGGCTGTAAACAAAGCAGAGCTACGCTCACAAACGCTGCTTTATCAGGATATAAGTGATATAAAAACACCCGTGCCACGCTTTGATATTTAAACATATAAATGTAAGGAATTATTATTATTAAACGTGCAGTACGTGCTCATGTTTATTCAACGAAGCCTTTTGGAAAATCGATCAGTTAGATCAAATTGTGGCGAGTCTCCACAAATAAATAAATGACATCCCACAGCACAACCACGTGGGCCCAACTTCAGTCTACTCACCACCTTAACTTTAACTGCGTTTGTAGATGGCACCGCTAGCCAGACCAATATACACAACACAGACCAGAAGTTAACTTGGGCTTTTTCCACTGCTTTCCTTTTATTTAATTGTTTTCGTGCTAATTTTTAAATCATTGCAAACTGCATTTGAACAAACTCTTATCCAATCTTCATGCTTTTCATATTGGATTTAAAGGGTTAAGGTCATAAGATGCTGCTAAAAAGAACATTATTTTGTTTATTTGGTGTAATACGTTTGAGGTTTAAGGTAAAAAAAAAAACAACACACATTATTTTCCATATAATGAACATTATTGTTTCTCCTCTGTGCCCCGCCTTCAGAAATGCATACATTTTTACAAGGCTCATCGATCTGAAAAGCAAGGTGTGCTCTGATTGGCCAGCTATCCAGTGCGTTGTGTTTGTCCGAATGACTCAAACGTGTGACAGTAATGTTACGTCCCTTAACATATGCTGTCTCCCAGGCCAGTAGCATGAGACCACTCTGGTCTACTCCACTCTGTTCGCGATTTTTCTTATCTTTCTGGACATGGACAGTAGACCGTACACTTAATCTAAAATATCTTAAACTGTGTTCTGAAGATGAACAGAGGTCTTACAGGTTTGGAACGAGATGAGGGTGAGCCATTAATGACATAATTTTGCTATTTGGGTGTATTAACCCTTTTAAGGAGTAGAGGAATATGACACCATTAGCACATTCTGTGTAGCTTTTTATAGGTTAGTCACAGAGTACATTTTTTGTTCTTTGATTATTATTTTTTTAAACAGATGGGTCTCCAACGTGTCTGGATCATATTATAGTTCCAAAATCCCCCCCCCCAAAATGATTTAGTTTGCATCATGCCTATTCTAGTACTATTAAGATTGTAACACTGTGACATTATTTTTTATGACAATTAAGCATATTTCCATTCCACGTTCTCATTACAGCTATATATCAGAATATTTTACTTTTGAATTTCTTTGGTAATTCTCATTATTTTCAATGGTGATTCTCATTAGGAAATCATTAAATGACCTTACCATTTAAATAATATGTCATTATTTGTTTAACAGTACAGTAATGAGTGTGTGTGTGTGTGTGTGTGTTTTGTTGTTGCTGTTGTTTCGTTGCCATGTTGTGATAATGACAATTTGAGGGAAATTGTCATGAAAATAATGTCATGATGCAAAGACAGTGTTCATTTGGACCCCATTAGCTTTCATTTTATGGACAAAAAAAAGTCATAGAGATTTGAAATGACATGAGGTTGAGTAAATGTTGACAGAACTATCCCCTCAATGGTCCTTCAAACAGGCTACCTTTTCTTTAAGCTAAATATATTTTCTAATTCTTTTATTTTGAGTTTAATTTGAAAGATATGAAAGCCTGTTTCCGCCATGGAATAAAAAATAAAGGTAGTTGTTACTTTTGATCTCACAATAGAGTGGCACAGGTATGATGTCAGAACCCAGAAGTCTAATTTGCCTCTGGTTTCTTCAAGATTTTCCTATGGGATTTAATAATGGAGTTTTTAAATTTATGATTAAAATTAAAGCCTGTGGTCAACATAAATTGATAATACTTTGACATTTTGTTCAACAACTTTTATGCTGCACACAACCATACTGAAATGCAAATTTTGAAGCTGTTATGTTTATTTTTTTAAAGTATGTTTCTTATAGATAACTATATAAGACAGTTTGGGGTGTGTGTGCAGAGTGTTGCAGAACAAAACATAAAAAGTCTCGTCAAGTTATGTTTGCCACAGGCTTTATTCCGTTATAAAACCCCATAGGAAAATCTTAAAGGAAGTAGCGGCAAATTAGTCTTCTGGGTTCTGATGTCATACCTGCACCACTGTATTGTGATATTTTACTTGCGATTCTGAGTATACTGTATACAGTATCTCAAATCTGAGAAAAGAAGACAGAATTCCAAGACATAAACTATAGAATTGTAAGAATTTTTAAAGAACTAAAAGAATTGAGATGTGTAAACTTGCAATTGCGAGAAGAAAGTCATAATTGTGTTTATTCTGTGCCAGAAACAGGCTTCCGTACAAAAAATAAAAAAGTAAGGATTTGTGAGATGTAAACATAGAATTCTGAGAAATAAATCAGAACTACAAGATTAAAAGTCACAATTCCCTTTTTTAGTTTTTATTCTGTGGCAGAAATGGGCTCCCATAGAAATATGACCTGAACATTTTTCACAAGTGTGGTGAGATTCATGCATCATCTTGCCTTATTTTGTTTGATATTAATGAAGCTTTCTGAGTTATGAACCACCCGTGCTTGATATTTGAGCTTGTGGTCATGTATTAAGTTGAATTGATTATAATGGTGGTCAGCTTGATAATGGAAGTTACAACACAGCTTCTAGTATGAACAGGATTTAAGCAAAAATCCATTTTTGAGTTGATGAAATAATGGAATATTGATTTGATTTATATTTCCCTGTCCTCATTATATTCCAGTGCTATCAGCAGTCAATCAATGGCACTAGTTCACAGGTTACACATACGGTTACGGTATACTATTCAGATTCGTCTGACCATCTCACCATATGACCGTCTGCTCTGGGAACAGTATAATGCAGTCACTCCAGATTAAATACTGAAGCAGATGAGCTGAGAGCTGTTCCTAAATCAACCATTAGAGGCTGGAGCAGGAGACAAGAGTGCTGGCATTGCTATGAGTAAGCATATCAGAACAGACCTGTTGCCCCCTACTGCTAACTTTTTGTTACTGCTTAAGTTAATGCAGTGTGATGAATGCTCACCTGCACTCCTGCCCACTGTTATTCACCCTTCAATGCCTTTCTCCTTTCAACCTTTTCACCCTCTTTTTGGGCTGTTTTTTCTCGTTTCTCATTGTTGTGATTTCTTTTAGTCTCTCAAATCCCCCTACTCGTTTTCCTGTCATTCTTTTTGCCTCTTTTTCACGTCCACCCACACTTTCATGCCCTTGCATTTCTCAGTCCTTGCACTCTTCCACAACAGCTCTCCTCTCGACATTATGTCCCCGCTCTAATTCCATTTCTTTCCATTTCTTTATCTCATATTCTTCGTTCACTCTTGCACTCCTGTCCCCCTCCTTTTCATCCCTTAATTTTTCCTCTCCACTCTTGTCTTCCCCTTGTGGGCAGCTCTAAAGAAGCATGCATGCAGTGTCGCTTTGCATGTAAATAGGATAATTGGTTATGGTGCGCCGAATGCAGGGGGAAATATCACAGACTGTCACCAGCGGAACTGATCTCGCAGCCACCCAGCTTCACCCACAAACACTCAAACTCAATCTTACTCTCACTTGTTCACTCACTCAAGGTCTGCTCCATCCCTCATTCACTCACTCTTACGCCCACTTCCTCCTATTAACTCATGCTGTCTGTGCAGGATGTCGCAGCAGTATTGATGTCTTCAGCCAACTTCGCCAACTTCCTCTCTCTCTCTCTCTCTCTCTCTCTCTCTGGTTGCATTTCAAAACCTAGTGAGCTGCTTATCTAGACATTTGTTTGGACGTCACAGGCACATTGCAACTTTCCTGTATGGGTGCTTTCAAATATTCCTTCTTTTCCTGCATATGCTTCGTTTTTGGCCATCATATTGTAGATGCATTCAAATATTATACAATTTTCTGGGATCAAATTACACTAATATCATAGGTATCATTTGGACATAATGCATTCGAAGGATCCTACCTAGACTGTTTCTGCAAAGAATATTTTTGGGCAGCTGCACATCCTTAGACTGCAATTTTGAACATTTCTACCTGGATTTAGTTTTTTTTTTTTTTTTTTTTTTTTGTATTGCAGGTATATTCAAACATTTCTACATTTGACACTTTACTATAGATGAATTTGAAGGATCCCACAATTTTTGGACATCACAGGCATATTGAAATGTTCCTAAATGCATATTTAGGCATAAGACACATGCAAATGTTCCATCATGTGTGCTTTCAAACACTTCTGAAATGGAATTGTTTTGAGAATTATAGATATATTTGAAGACACTGACCTATTCCATTTAAGCGAGCATCAGTTTTTGGCAGGATAGGCACAGTATGTCAAATATTCATAGACAGCAGGCATTGGTAGAGTGTTCCTGCCAAGATAGCTTTAGATAACCTTTACAGGCCTTTTTTGGGCATCATGGGAACATTTGACTGCTTTTTTGGACATGATGTTTTTGAAGCCTCCAACCTAGACAGTTACTATGAGCAGCATTTTTGGGCAGCTTGGGCACATTGTTTGTCCTTAGCCAATATTTTGGGGGATTATTTTTAGACACATTATTTTGAGGTATTAAGCACATGAAAATGTTACATTGTGGATGCTTTCAAACATGCCTACATTGACCATTTTTGGGCAGAATGTAAGTATTTTAATGCTCCAACCCAGACGTTTTCAACAAGCTGCATTTTTTAAGCAGGATAGGTATGTTGAATGTCCATAGGCATCATTGGGGTCAGTTCAAACAGAACTCCTTTTTTCCATTCCATTGCACTGATTTTCAACTGTTGGATGTGTTTGGATGTTGCATTTGTGTCTTACATCTTTTGAGGCCCGTTAGAATGTTCTTTTGTCTGGATAACCCTAGGGTCCCTTTTAGTGCATCACAGGCATCTTAATTGTGCCTAGAAAGCGTTTTGGGTATCACAGGTGAGCCTGAACATTCCTTCCGACAGCACTTTTGAATTTTAGTAGGCATATTTGAATGTTCCTCATTACTTATGTTTTTGGGCATCATGGGTGAGCAGGAAACATTCTTACAGAGAAAGCATTTTTAGCCATTTAGATTAACTTTTGAACCTGTCTGTGAACCCCAAAAATGCTGTCTTAATCTCACTAGATTCTGGAATAGCCTCTCTCTCTTTATGACTTTTGATCATAGGGAAACCATCTTGTGAGTGTATACAGCCATATTGCTTTGAGAAACTCCCTCTTTCAAACACACACACTCACACACACACACACACACAGCTGCAGAGGGCAGTGCCTCTGCTCATCACCATACTAATGCAGCTTTAATGAACACATTAAAACCCCTCAAATGTTTCTGATGTTTAATCACCCCTCTGATGTTTAAACGTTCCGCATCTCTCCTTATCCTGTCCTGGTGTGTGTGCCACACACTTTCCCCCCACTGCTTCCTCTTCCTTGTGTCTCCAGGCTTTTTCATTTCACATTCCATGTGACAGTACATCACTGCTACATTTCCATTTTGTGTCAGGCTCACGCTCCCTTTTTCCTGCCTCTCTCTTTCGCGTCTTCATTGTGCTGACACAAGTGACATCTGTATTCTGCCACGTGCTGTGCTTTAAGTTGTTTGTTCACCCCTCAACGTAAGGCATTAGCAGAACACATGTAATGTCAATGGCTGTGTCGCTATGACAACCTTACAGGGGTCTAGAGTGAGGGAACGAGGAAAGTGACGTATTTTTGGACTGATGCGACTTATACTCAGGTGCGACTTATAGTCCGAAAAATACGGTACACAGAATTGGGCGTTTTCTTTAATTGCAGAGTGTGATGGATCAAAGAAACTTGAGAGTGATTTGTAAACTCGAATATGATTCCCTTATAAATAAACTGAATATATAAATTATACAATTTTATTATCATCATTTCTTTTTCGTTTTTCTAAAAGTGTTTACTGTGCCATTTCAAGATGGAGGAATGAAGTTTGGCTAAGCAATACTCCTCACAATATATTAAACGGGGCATTAAACCAGAAGCCCACTGTAGCTGTCACTGCATCCATCGCTTTTGAAATGAACATAATCTATTATATAGACCTTGACGTGAATTATGGATCAGATATCAAGAACAATTTCTCCCAAAGATTGAAGTGGGAAGACTCATGAGACGTGTCATAAAAACAAGCAGAGCGTCCCGTGCAATGATGGGCTAAAATAAAAAAATGAAAAACGAGCTAATTGAAAGAGTCTTCTTCTCTGTCCATTACCACATAAGTAATGTAAAGAAAACTGCTGACAAATGCCCAAGCAGAAGAACAGCTTCCACACGCGCAGCGGAGAAAGATACTCTGTTGTGATGTTCACGTTTCGCGTCTGTTCCAGAGGTTCAGTGCTACTCTCGTGCTCCTAGTTGTCATGGCGACTAACAAGAGCATCTCAGCAGCATCCTAAGAGAGCTCCAAACACTGAATATTGAAAACAAGCCACTGGCGAGATGACTGCCGTGTCCTGCCGCCGATCTGGAAGTGTGATAAAAGTGCAGTCGCAGCCGTGGCAGCAGTGCCTTAGGGCACGTCATTCATCCTCCATCCACCCAGTTCCTCTTTCATAGACTCATTCAGTCATTCCTCTGTGAAGTTTATCCTTTTGTTTACCCTTGCTTTTTTCATGCATCCATCACAATTTTTCTTCAAAATAAGTGAAAACATGAATAAATACAAATTTTATTAGTTTATTCTGAATTCCCCCCATTTATTCCATGAGTGCAGTTTAAACACTTTTGTCTCTATTCATTAATTTTTACCCTTTTGTCAATTCTTCATTTTTATCATTCATTCATCCCATTTGTTTATTTATGGGTAGTTGACATTTTTTATTAGACCAGTCCATTCATCCATCTTTTTCTGTGTACTTTTTATTATTATTATTAATTCCCTAATTTACACATTCATGTAATCTTTCAGTACCCTTAATTTTTTATTAATCTATGAATTTACCATTTCTTCCAAAAGTATCTCTATTTATTTTCTAATTTACCGTATATAAATAAAATCCAAATATTATTTATCAATTCACAAATAAATGCGCCTTTCCTTCGTTTATTTGTTGTTTCATTCATCCAATTTTTCATTCAAAATTTTGCTTGTTTGTTACTCATTCATTCAGCCTTTTTGGTCTTTTTCTGTATTAATTAATTGATTAATTCATTTGGTTAGGCAGATATACATTTCTTCAAGAAGTTGATAATTTTTACTCTCATTCATATTGTATCCGACTGTTCATCCATCTTTTCTCTCTGCTTATTCACTTCCTAATTTATACATCTGTTAAATTCATCTTTCAGCACCCTTGATTTTACTAAATTCATCTAAATTCATCCATCTACCCTTTTTCCAATGTCTTTATTTATCTCCTCACAAATGCAGTATACATTCACCCTAGCTATTCATTCATTCATCAACTATTTTTTTCATTCAAATTTCATTCAAAATTTAGCTTGTTTGTTCGTTCGTTCATTCATTCAGCTTTACTTTCTGCATTTGTTTTTTTTAATCCTTCCATTCAGTCTCTTTTCTTCTGTATTCATTCATTGATTTATTCACTTGGTTAGGCAGTCATATCTTGAGTTTTCGGTCGTTCTGTAAATGAATGTCTTTTTTATGTTCATTGCGATTCAGTGTTGTCATTTCTGTTTAATGTTCAGCAGAGAGGGTTTGCTTAAGAATCCCTTAAGTATTCAGCACAAATCACACACACCACCCCAAGTGGAGAGGTGACTAATGGAACTCCCATCTATCACTCTTTATCTCTTACTGCACTCTCTCCTTCTCTTTATCACTTTCACTCAGACTCCTCCTTTATCACCCCGCTTTTTTCCCCTCTTCTCCTCCTGCAGGTTTTTCAGTAACATAACTCTATCTGGACGGGACTATTCCTTTAATAATGATGGTTATCTGGCAAATCCACTCCTGGATGTTATCTCCTACACTGCAGGAAGAGGCTGGGAGGAGGTAGGGGTGGAGCCATTAGTATGCTTAAAAGTGTTTAGACATTCACGGTTATCACTGAACTGTTTTAAATGCAGCTCCCAAGTGAGATCACATTTTGCCTTCTGACTGGTGTAGAATGCATTTGAAATGAACCGTTGTCACATACAGAAGGGACTGAAGTGCATCAAAGAATAAATATATGCACAATCGCATTACATTACAATACATTTTGTGCAAAGCCCGAAAGTTGCATTGACACAATTATTTTAATTGTATTATAATATATAAACTGTGTTATTAACGTAACTAAGCTTGATTTTTGATATTTAGTACTTTTAGTACATTTACTTACGATATAATGCAGCAAAATTATTAACCTGCAGTTCACTGTAATCTCTCTCTCCTTCTATTGAAAATTTATGAATTCATGGTAAAAAAAAAAAAAGTTATAAAAATAAATAGTCTGCAGGTCATACCTTTTTTTTTTTTTTTTTGTACATGCTTATTTATGTTTTATTGTGTAATTCACAACGTTCCTGTTTTTCCAATAACTTGTCTGTTAGTTTAAATTACTCTCGAAAGGGAAATTGTTTACGGGGCAATGCACTTGAATGCAATTGAGTGGCAATTGCAAATGATTGCACATAAAGTACAGCATTTTCCTGGCAAACGTCAATAAGCCATAAGAAATAATAGATTTTTGCAGGAACGTTTTTGGTATTCATGCACTTTTAGTGGCTGGTTTCAGAACCGTGCCAGTGGAGCTGCAGAAATTGAAATCATTCATTGTCGAGCTAGAACAAAAGTCTGTTTTATTATATTTAATGGTCATGTTTACTGACAGATGGTTAACACTTGGGATTGGGAATCATTGTGAGGTTAAAAAGGTGCCATGCTGCAGTAGCTTTGAAAGATTTGGGTTTACATGACTTGTTGAAAGATAAAATAGCTGTCATTTGGGAAGACAGACATTTTATATGTGCTTCAGCTTCAGTTTATTACTTAATAAAATTGGCACTACATTCACAAACTGTGTTGAAAATGTCAGATGCCTACACCAGTCATATTCAACGTGCCAGTATGTAATATTCTGCATCTGTATGAAGTCTGAAGTCATTTTAATGGTATCATCTTATTGTTGTAGGTAGGTTGGTGGGAAAATGGAGTTCTACGTCTGCGTTATCCTCCCTGGTCCCGTTACGGCCTGTTCCTCAAACCTCTGGATGACTCCCAGCACCTGCGTGTGGTTACTCTGGAGGAGAGGCCGTTTGTCATTGTAGAGCCTGCTGATCCTGGAACAGGCTCTTGTATCAGAGACTCTGTGCCATGCCGTCTGCCACTCAACAACAGGTCAAGGTTCAGTCTGTGGATTTTTAGACTGGAAATGTTCAACCTTTGGGGTTATCACTTTGGCAAATGTGTCAGTGAATATGCAGATATTGCAAATTACATTCACATTACCCCAGGGGCATTCATTTCCTGTCCTGTCATTGGCACTTACGGAATTTAAATAAATTAGAAATGCACATATAAATGGAAGAGGTTGATCAATGATAGTTCTGTGTTAGAGCACTTTACTTCATTTACTTTATGTAAATGCAGAATTTCTCAAAATCACAAGAAAAAATCTATATTACTTATTCCTACGATAGCGTTTTAGTTCCATGTTATAAAAAATTTTAAATCTAAGATTACGAGATTAAAGTCGAATATTAGGAGAATAAAGACAAAATGTTTCGAGAATAAATTCATAATACTATGAGAATAAAGTCGAAATATTACAAGAATAAAGTTTAAATGTTTCGAGAATAAAATCGTGAAGGTACAAGATTAAATTATGAGAATTATGAGATATTATGAGAATAAATTTTCACATATTTTGAATTTTCACAAAGAAAACAGTTTAATTAAATGAATTGTTACACATAAATACAGCGATCTGATCATTAAAGAGCTTGAAAAACACATTATTGTAAGTGTTTCGCTATAAAACTGATTTTGAAAGCTGAGAAATTAAAATTAGGTCTATCAAAACCACAAATCTTATTGCTATTGGGTGGCTGGCACTTTACAAATAACGAATGCAATGGAAAATACAAAATATTATTTCCAAGCATACTGTCCCTGCGAATATGACACAGTATGATTTCTGCTAATAATCCCACATATATTTGTATTGTATTAAAAAAGTGTTAAATAAGAGAGCTACAGCAGCCCCCAAAGGAATGTCGATTGGGTGTGTGAGCTGATGTTAAGATAAAATGTTGTAACTGTTCAGTCTGTTAATAAAAATCATATTCTTGACATTAAGCTCTTTCCGTGTGTCCTTAAAACTGACTCTTCCTCATCCTAGTAAGGTGATGCAGCCACTCGGATGCAACAATATTCAAATCAGTTCCGGTGGCCTGCAATTTCTCCCCATGCTCTCAATCCAGGGCATTTACATGCACAATAAAGGCCTACTCTCAAAATAATATAACTTTAATTTCTACGATTTAAATTCTCAAAATATTTCGACTTTATTCTCATAATATTACGACTTTGTTCTTGTAATTTCGACTTTATTCTCATAATTTCGACTTTATTTTGAAACATTTCGACTTTATTCTCGAAGTATTTTGACTTTATTCTTTTAATATTTCACTTTTTACTCGAAGTATTTCACTTTTTTTCTTGTAATATTAGGGCCCTATTTTAAATATCTAAACACAAAGTGTAAAGCGCATGGCGCAGGTGCACTCAGGGCGTGTCCAAATCCACTTTTGCTATTTTAACGACGGAAAAACAGTTGACGCGCCCAGGTGCATGGTCTAAACGGGTTGTCCCTTTTCTCTTAATGAGTAATGGGTGTTTTTGGGGCGTAACGTGCAATAAGCCAATCAGAGTCTCATCTTCCATTCCCTTTAAGAGCCAGTTGCACTCGTGCAATGAAGGATTTGCTATTTACACGGCGGAATTTGGCAAGTGCAAAGACAGAATGCGTCTCCGAGATGAAATGGAGCTGCTCGTGTGCGTGCAAACAGATAGCCTAATTCTGATACATGCGATGACTATCCATTATGATATGTAGGCATATATATATATATATATATATATATATATATATATATATTTAATTAGCCTACAAAAATTATTATGCATTGGAATCCTTTACTTTTTAATATTTGCCATATTTGTGTGCTGCTGTGCATCCCTGTGTTTAATAAGTAGCGTGCACGCACTTTGTGGACCCGCCTATACTAACACGCTCTTTAAATAACAAAGAAAAAACATTGTGCCAGACTTTAGACCAGGTCTGAGTTGGTCTATGGCGCAGTCTATTTTCAGCTCCTTAAAATAGCAATGCACCAGCAATGCACCTGAACACACCTCTTTTTTAGACCATGGGCACCCAAATGGGCGCAAATGCATTTGCTAATTAAACGACGTGGTGCTGGATGGGAAAATGCGAACGGCACCAGACTGAAACTAGCAAACACACTTGCGCTGCGCCTTGCAGCGCATTGCACCGGGCGTATGATAGGGCCCTTAGAATTTTTTTTTTTTTTTACGTGGCACGAAAACGCCATGGTATATTTCAAATTGTGGAACTTTTTTTTATTTTTATGAATAGACACTTTACTATATATAGTAATGACTGCTTTTTGGCCACCAGTGTATATTTTACAGACTGCTGTGGTGCAGTCATTTTAATTAGGCAAAATAAATACAAAAATATAAATAATTCAATCTTTAGATAATAACATTTTCCTGTTTGATCACTGCTCCAGTTTATATTAAGTAGTGCTTGTTTTTAAAACAGTAGAAGATTTACTTTAAAGAATCTTATACTTTATGCTGATAGACCTCAGATTATGTGTTAGACTTAGTTGACAAAGCACTGAATTCTAAGCAGTGATGTTCATTTAGTTTCTTTTACTTGGTTTCTCTAGATTATTTCTTTCTTTTTTGTCACTGTCCCCTTTCTGTTTTTTTTCCCCTTTCTCTTCTTCTTTTCAATTACAGCATGGTTGTTGAGGTCATTCACTCCACGAAGCACTGCTGCAAAGGCTTCTGTATTGATGTTCTCAAGCGCCTGGCTAAAATAGTAGGCTTCACCTATGACCTCTATCTGGTGACCAATGGCAGGCATGGAAAGAACATAGATGGAGAGTGGAATGGAATGGTCGGGGAGGTCAGGCCCTCATTTTATCTCTCAACTATCTGTTCACCTTGATTTTATTATCACAAAGTTGACTGAATTCAGGTGCAGCAGGGGTTTTTTTTGTCTTGAATTGTGACAACGATAAGGCACCAGGCCATAATATGGAGGCAAATGTTTTTGAATATAAATTATACAACAAAAACAAAACTTTTTTTTTTTAAATGTGTAAACTAAGCTAATTTCTGATTTAACTGAATTTAGCATTCAGATTTAATATTGAGACTAAGTAGTCCATAAAGGTTAGTTACTACTTTGACAAACTTTTAAAAATCCACTTTCTCTGTTCGTAATGTGATTAACCTCTTTCCCCACCAGGTGGTGTCCAAGCGGGCTGACATGGCAATCGGCTCCTTGACTATTAATGAAGAGAGGTCAGAGGTTGTGGAGTTCTCTGTTCCATTTGTGGAGACTGGCATCAGTGTCATGGTCTCTCGCAGCAATGGCACAGTGTCACCATCTGCTTTCCTAGGTAAGGGAATAGGAGGGAGCACCAGACTTCATTTTTACTTTTAGGCATTTGCAAACACTTATCCAAAAGTAAAACAATGTATCTGTATGCACCTTTCCTTCGCAATTAAGCCCTTGACCTTGATTTTGCCAGCACTACAGTATGCTGTACCAGTTGAGCTACAGATTTAAAATGTATTTAGATTTGGTGTTATATATCATGTTTACTGTAAAAACAACAATTTGCTGATTATCTTTTGACTCTTTAGGCACACTGCCAAATGGTAATGTTTAATAAGGATCTTTAAATAATCTTACACTTAGCAATCCTCTCCCTAACAATTAACTTTTTGTTAATAGTAAAGATGGTCTTGTCATCGTCCAATTTTCCTTGAGATGTTTGTGTATATATATATAAATATACAGTAGCAGACGCTTTTACCCAAAGCGACTTACAGTGCATTCAGGCTAACATTTTTTACCTAACGTGCTCCCTGGGAATCAAACCCACAACCTTGCGCTGCTAACGCAATGCTCTACCAATTATGGTACAGGAACACCTGTAGCTCAATTGGTACAGTATATATATATATATATATTTTTTTATACAAACATACTGAACTTCCTTGTTTGATTTTTTGCATGTCAGCGCAGGGCGGCAGACTGCAACTAAAACATTTGCATTTGTGACCTAAAATATTCATTTGTGATTGATGCTGAGCTCACCACTGGCAACTATATAGATTGACATATTATGACTTGAAGATTTGCATGTAATTCCCCTTTTCCTGCTTGTTTTGCGATCACTCTATTTTGTGCACAACTTGAAAAAATTAGAACATGCCAGGTTTTTAGTTGTGTGGACATTAACAATGTTGTAAACAATCCTAATTTATATTCATTACTAATATGGCTTCTTGTTACAAAGATCTTTAGTCTAAATGCTGTGTTTTGTTAATGTGTGAACTTGCAGCGCACTTGCCGTCGAATAATTGCAGGTTTTATTATCTTTTATTATTTGTCTCGTGTAATCGCGTTTTCAGTATTTCAAACTGCGAAAAACGTGTAAAGCTTGTAAACAATGCCATGTAACAATCATTTACCACTGAATAATTATTCGACATCCATAAGCTCATTAGTCAGCTAGGAAAAAACAATTAAAGAAGAGCAGTTTGCTAAATATATGTTCTATATTCCATATTCATGTTTTACTTAATCTGTTGTCTACATGATAAGAAACAATGCAAGGATCTAATGATAAAATTCAACACCCCTTATATAATTGCATGTTACTAATGAAGAAAAACAGACCAGATGTGTGAAGGACATATGACAACATTTATAGGATGCATTGAGGAGGAGCCCAAACTACACTCAAATGGCCAAATGACGCTGACATAGTTATGGTCTGTGATATTGGCACAGATTCTGTGTAATGAACAATCCTGTGGCACTTAAAAAAAATTATAATAATTTGGTGCCTATTTTTGTTTCTTTTTTTTTTGCCTGCAGTGACACTTATTGGGTTTTCAGAAGCTTGCACGTAGTATGAAATTAGGATAGACTGGATATACAGGTGCTGGTCATATAATTAGAATATCATCAAAAAGTTGATTTATTTCACTAATTCCATTCAAAAAGTGTGTCTTTGTGTAGTGGTTCTTGAAGCGCTGACTCCAGCTGCAGTCTACTCTTTGTGAATCTCCCCCACATTTTTGAATGGGTTTTGTTTCACAATCCTCTCCAGGATGCGTTTATCCCTATTGCTTGTACACTTTTTTTCTACCACATCTTCGCCTCTTTATCAATATATTTAGACACACAGATCTTTGAACAGCCAGCTTTTTTTGCAATGACCTTTTGTGTCTTGCCCTCCTTGTGCATGGTGTCAATGGTCGTCTTTTGGACAACTGTCAAGTCAGCAGTCTTCCCCATGATTGTGTAGCCTGCATAACTAGACTGAGAGACCATTTAAAGTCTTTGCAGGTGTTTTGAGTTAATTAGCTGATTAGAGTGTGCGTGGCACCAGGTGTCTTCAATCTTGAACCTTTTCACAATATTCACATTTTCTGATATACTGAATTTGGGATTTTCCTTAGTTGTCAGTTATAATCATCAAAATTAAAAGAAGTAAACATTTGAAATATCAGTCTGTGTGTAATGATGAATATCATATACAAGTTTCACTTTTTGAATGGAATTAGTGAAATCAACTTTTTGATGATATAATAATTATATGACCAGCACCTGTATTCCTAAACAAAAAGGATGATAAAATGTGAGAAAGTTTGTTAAACATTGTGATGTTCCTGTAGCACCTACTGCTATGTAAATGCCATGGATCCCAACATTTTAAAAAAATTACTGAAATGTATTTTAATAAGGACCCTTATCATTTCAAATCTGATTTAAAAAGTTTGTATAGCACCTTTTTTCCATAGATTTTAAGTCGGGCTTTGCAAAGAGGCAGATAAATTGGCTGTTTAATTCTAAGGGTTTTAGATAGTGTGGGCAATACTCAGTAAAATCTAAACTATAGACATATTGGCAGAAAAAATAAAAAATAAAAAAAAAATATATATATATATATATATATATATATATATATATATATATATATTATAAATGTCATGATCCCTTTAAATAGTTTGGATTGTCATCCATTCATTTGTATATTTTTTCCACCATTATAGAGCCGTACAGCCCAGCTGTGTGGGTGATGATGTTCGTCATGTGCCTGTCTGTGGTAGCAGTGACCGTCTTCATATTCGAATTCTTCAGCCCTGTTGGATATAACCGAAGCTTACAGAGTGGAAAGAGTATGTTGTTTATAAATTGAAAGGTTTTGCTCGTGGTAGATTCATAACTGCAATCAGAAATGAAGGATTTGTTTACAGATTGTTATTATCATTGTAAGCACGTTCCAGAGTTTACCTCGAGCTGTGTTCCTCCTTTTCTCATGTGTCTTTTTGTTGTCTACCTTTATACTTGCTGTTATCACTGTCTATGTCATAATTAAACATGTCTCACTTGGCCTTCCTGTGTTATTCTTCCCTCAGAGGCAGGAGGTTCTAAGTTCACCATAGGGAAGTCTATTTGGCTGCTGTGGGCTCTGGTGTTTAATAACTCTGTTCCGGTGGAAAACCCAAGAGGCACCACCAGTAAGATAATGGTGCTGGTCTGGGCTTTCTTTGCGGTCATCTTCCTAGCCAGCTACACTGCTAACCTGGCTGCTTTCATGATCCAAGAAGAGTACATTGACACTGTGTCTGGCCTCAGTGATAAGAAGGTAGACAATGATACAAGTGATTTTATTTTGTAACAAATTTCCAGTTTTTTTGTTACCACGTTGAGCTGAGTTTATGCAGGTCATACTTGTGTGGAAGCATTATGTAATGAATATGATTGTTTTGTTGCAAATAAAATAATTGTAATATTAAGGATTTTTTGTTGCAGTTTATAAATGTATAATTATTTATTATTTATAATTATTGGATATAGAATTGTTTCTGCCTATTTTATGGCTTGGGTGATATTTATCACTAACTTAAAGGGATATTCATAGATTATAGTAAAACAGGACCCTTTCAGAGCTAGCAAGTATTACATAATTTTTTTATTAATATATTCATTATTCATTCCACACATTAAGTAAAGATTTTTACTAGTTACTATTTACTTTATACTATTAATATATTCATTATTCATTCCACACATTAAGTAAAGATTTTTACTAGTTACTATTTACTTTATACTATTAGTTTAGTTTAGCTAAAGCAACATTCCGTGATTTTGTTTGTCATCTTTATTGAAATTAAAATTTATTTTAATTTAAATTTATCTTGCTTTTTATTTCAACTTTATATCAATTACTGAAGACATTTTTAGTAGTTTTAGTTAACAGTAACAACATGGTTATCAGTCGTAAAATATTATTATTGGTATCGGTCACAATTTTAAAATCAGTGGATTTTAAAAGACATCATGTCCCATTCACTGGACATGATGTGAACTAAGCTGAGCTGTGAGCAAAATTTAGTATAAGCTTAATTAATGGTTGTGCAGCAATAAATTACATTGAAGTGATATGGACGCACACTATAAATATATTTTTTTAAATAAGTCTCATTTGCATTTGAACCAGACATTTGTTTGTGTGGAGCAGTTGGGGCCAAATTATGCAAATAAATATTCTGCCTATAATCATATGAAACAATGACTTGATTTTTATTCTTTTTACTCCTACACACACTTTAGCGTTTCTATTCAAATTTAGCCAAATTACTAATTGTGTGAATTTCAGTAGCCTTAAATGTAATCTTTTAGTTCAGAAACCTAATTTCCTAATGCTGTTTTCAGTTTCAGCAGCCAACAGAGCAGTATCCTCCCTTACGCTTTGGCACTGTCCCAAATGGGAGTACGGAGGAGAATATACGGAGCAATTACCCCAACATGCATCAGTACATGGTGCGGAACAATCAGAGAGGTGTGGAAGAGGCCATCGACAACCTTAAAACTGGGTGAGTGAATGACGACCGTTGTATAAGACAACACTAATTCATAGGCATAAACTGTATAATGAAGTGTTTTAGTAGTAGCCAACGCGGCAAATGAAAAATCTGCCAAACTTGAGCTTTAATCCTGATCCTAAATCAGACCACAAAAGTGCTTTGTCCCAATGAATCACGATGTTCTTTTAAGCAGAGGGGGAAAACAGATGTGCTTACAAGTAATTGACTGATATGGGTGACATGATGGATCACAACAGAGGAGTTAATTAATTTGTTGGCTGTCACTTTTCACCGCTATTTTGAAGGAGGGTGTAAAGATTGTCTTTCCTCCTTAGTGCTATGTCACTGAAAGGACAAAACATTCAGCGGGCATTACTACTTCCACAGGATGCGATGTCTTCAACTGGATTTGTGTGGGACTTGTGGTATTGATATATCTCGTTTTATGTACTGCAGTCAAACTTAGATTTGACATTTATTCATCTAGCTCTCGCTCTAGCTGTCTCTAGACAAGGCAAGGTAAGTTTATTTATAAAGCACATTTCATACACAATATTAATTCAAAGTGCTTTACATAAAATAATGTTTTGTTACAAGATCCAAGATAGCGACACGGTTGGACACAGCGGCTACTCCATAGGCATGTGACAGTGACACATCCCTCCTGGATGCACTCAACCACTTTTATTCATGGTTTGAAATGCAGAATGACACACCTGCACAAAAACTGCCCATACCTCCCAAAGACCAGGTGCTCTGTCTGTCTCCAGTTGACGTAAGGAAGACCCTATCTAGGATTAACCCGGGCAAGGCTGCAGGTCCTGACAAGTTACCTGGCCGTGTACAGAAAGACTGTGCTGCACAGCTAAAAGATGTCCTAGCAGATATCTTCAACACCTCGCTGAGCCAGGCAGTCATCCGCCATCCAGTTAAACATAAATTGTAATAATTGATCACACCTTTGTTTTGGCGTCCCTGGGAAGGCCAAACAAAGGTGATTGAACTCCAAGATGAAAATAACAGCATTTCAACGACACGGCGACAAATACACTCTACAAACACAACTCTTTCTCTTCTCTGTTGGAGCGCAACAACACCACGCCCCCTACACTGCCACTCTGAGAGGCTTTTTTTATACCCAATCATGTTGCCAATTGACCTAATAAGTTGCAAATTCGTCCTCCAGCTGTTCCTTATATGTACATTTAACTTTTCCGGCCTCTTATTGCTACCTGTCCCAACTTTTTTGGAATGTGAAGCTCTCATGAAATCCAAAATGAGCCAATATTTGGCATGACATTTCAAAATGCCTCACTTTCAACATTTGATATGTTATCTATATTCTATTGTGAATAAAATATAAGTTTAAGATTTGTAAATTATTCCATTCCTTTTTTACTCACAATTTGTATAGTGTCCCAACTTTTTTGTAATCTGGTTTTTATTAAAATACTGCTATTCAGGTCTATAACTCCTCCCCGAACTTCCCTCTGCCCTGTATCTTAGTCTCTCATTGGCTGTAGGTCATCACTCTGATAATTTGCCAGAATCAGAATTTAAGCAAATATCATTTATTATCTTAATGAGTGCTGTCTCTGTGCTGTGATGCAGTCGGAAACCAGATTTGAAAATTGTCCAGGTATCCATTTGAGTTTAAGTATTTGTTCAGCTGATTAAAGACTACCTTTTCAATTATCTTGGCTATAAAAGGAAGATTTGATATTGGTCTATAGTTTCTCAATATGGTGTTATCAAGATTGCTCTTTTTCAGAAGGGAGTTAACTGCAGTTTTCAGGGAGTTTGAAAAAGATCCAGAAAGAAGTGAGGCATTCACCACTTCTTAGAGGTCTGCTTCTTAACAGTTAAGCACCCTTTTGAAAAAAAATATGTGTGAAGTGTGTCAAGATAGCAGGTTGACAATTTGAGGTGCTGTACTATTTCTTCCAAAATTTTGCTACCAGTTTCTTCGAAGGCAGACATAGTATCTTATTTTTGATATTGCAATCAAATGTGTCTGACCTCTGCATAACTTGGGGATGTGCTAATCACCTTCCTGAAATCATCGATCTTCTCAGAAAAGAAGGAATCAAACTCCTCACACTTTCTGATGGAGAGCATTTCACTGGCAATCTGACTTTGGTTTTTGGGGTTTGTCAGTGTCTCAACAGTAGCAAAAAGAGTGTGAGTGTTGTTTAAATTACTTAAAAGTTAAGTTACATTTGCTCAGCTTTTCTGCATTGCCTTTTCATACTCTGTACTGCGGTTGATTTTCTTCAAGCTGATTACTGTCTGCTTGTCTTCTTGCTTACTTTCACAGGAGCTATGTCATCAATAACATTGTTAACTTTTGAGTTAAAGGAATCAAGGAGAAAATCAACAGAGTCTGCAGAAATGCTTGGTTTTAGAGATATAGCCTCCATAAATAGCACAGTGTTTTCATTAATGCATCTCTTTCTGACAGAGACAGATTTAGATTCAGTGGTAGCAGAGATCAATATATATATAAAAAAATATAGAAGGGATCAAAAGTGATTTTATCCAAAGTGACTTATAAATCACAAGCAATTTGCCATAACAGGGCAGTCTTTTTAATGTTCAGGGGAACTTATACTACCGTTCAGTACTTTTTATATAACAAGGATGCATCAAATCTTTCCAAATTTAAGACCTTTACATTATTTCAAATGAATGCTGTTTTTAAATATATGCTTTTAAATATTCTACTTGTCAAAAAATGTAGCATGGTTTCCGCAAAAATATTAACATCTGTTTTTAGCATTGATGTCAGTAAGAGATGTTTCTTGAGCAACAAATCAGCATATTAGAATGATTTCTGTGGGATCATGTGTCAGTCAGTGATGACTGGAGTAATGATGCTGAAAATTCAGCTTTGGAATAAAAACTCATCAAATGATTAAATTACATTTTTAAATATCTGAAATTATAAATCAGTTACTTAATTGATAACTTAATTGTGATAATATTTCACAATATTTGTGTTTTTATTGTAATATACTGTTGTTGTTTTCTTTATAAGACTAATGCAGCCTTATTGAGCATAAGATACTAATGAAAAAACTATGTGTACTAAAAAAATAAATGTATTTTTGGCTGTTCTAATTATTATTATTTTTTTAATGTTTTTCTTTCTTTTCTTTTTTTTACACAATATATTTAAAATCTCCAAATGACTTGCTCTGACTTGTTTTTAGTGTAAATATATCTGTTCAAGTTTAATGCTGTCACACTAAATATGATCTTTGTTGTTTTTATGCCATAAAAATGCTGCTCTAAATACAAAAACAAATCATATAGTTGGATGGTTGGGTGTATAATTCAAATCTAGACACTAGTGTCATTACCTTTAATGCATTAATATGAAAGGCTAATAATCACACCTGCTTTTATACTTGTCATGATACACTGTTGAGGGAACACGCTGGATTCAGGAGTAAACATTTAACAGCTTTTTAATCAAGGAAACACTGGGAATAATTCATAACAGGAGCTTGATCAGCACACGTAGACAACAAGTAGACCCAACAGAGAATGACTGCACAGACTATGACTTAAGGACGATTGGGGAAACACAGGAGCATGGGATGCCCAATCAAACTAAAAAGACAGAACGCGGACAGGAACAAGACCAAATAATAATAATAGGATATACATATGAAAGATGTTGCATTATTTGTCTACCAGATAATCAAAATGAACGCAGTGTCTAAAAATCCTGTAAAAGTTAAGGATATTCAGTGAAAATTGTTCGCAGTGTTTTACAAATAACTGATACATATGCATAAAACACAAATTTCTTTCTTTGCAAGTCGCGATAGCTGGTGTTGTTCATTGCTTAGGCATCGACCAATAAAATGTCTTCATCCGCACCAAAGCCTCGCCCCTGGCTCTGCTCTCTCACACCTGCATACAAGTGCACAAGTGAGTTTTGCAACTGGAATAGTGCAAAAGGGGTAGCAAAAGTCAGAGCGCTAGGATTTGAAGTTGTATTGCCAGATCTGAGAGGTTTTAAGTGCCTACTTGACGTTGTGCAGCGAAACTAAAGCGCAAAAGTAAATATGTCGTAAACATTTGTGTATGTAATTTTCTTCATGTGAATGTCATTCTACACATTTGCAACTATTAATCTACAACTTCCAATTCAAAAACAATGGTGTTTTGATTACTGTCTGTGAGTGCAAATTGAAAGATTCAGCTTTTCACATCAGAGCTATGAGTGTAAATTTCAACTTACAAATTCTAATGTTAATATGAAGTTCTCACATTCAGATCAATAAGCTCTCGACTTTTGCTACTGTATTATCTTCATACCATGATTGTTCCAGAAATAATAAACAGTAGTGTGGTGTCACTTATACTGCCTCACTGCCCAAGGATCTGTGTGCACAGATGTGTGTGTCTACGGCTGTCCTATCTAAAGCTCAAGTCACTGCATTATGCATACAAAGGGCATGAATAAGCATCCCATTGCAAAAAAGGTTATGTTTGGGGGCTAGAATGTCCAATGGCAGTGTTTAGGCTTTACATTTGCACGTCATCCATAAGCACTTGGTTTGTGTAATAGTTGTAGCCTGCAGAGTGAGACTTTAAATTTCAAGCTGTGCAATGCAAGGCAGGCCTGCCAGCCCATAAGTCAACAAGTCAGGTCTCCAGCTAGGTGATATCTGATTCTCAGAGGCACTTGTTTACCTCAACAGCCTGCCTACTGCTTTTACTGCCTTCCTATTTTACTTGGGTTGCACTGTGGGCCAGTGTGCTGTCATATACCTGTCTGTGTATGTTCTGTTCATTTGGTTTCACCCTTACTGAAATGTGTGACTCATTTGCCCCCCAAGGGCTCTGTTTTGTTGGATACAATGCTTCTGACAAAAGCTGCCACCTTGAATGCTAATGTGGTGCTTTCTGGTCTTGGAGGGCCAAGTTGAGCTTGTTAATAACCTCAAGGTGTGCTAAGCAGGAGGGTTGAAGAGTAGCCAGTAATAAGCTGTCAATTTAATTTTTTGCTGCAAAGGTTGACATGTTACAAGGAGGGAAAAATATGATCAAAGAAAAGAGACATACCAGTTCACCTGACTCAGATAAGGCAGAAAGCTTTCTTGAATTCTGAAAAGCAACTTACTTTTATGTCTTTACTGTAAGCAATTCACCTGCTGAATTATTTAGCAGTGTGAATATGGAGTTATAAGATTAAAGTGAAAAGTGTTAAAGAAAAAATCGCATTATTTGAAAAAGAGAATGGCACCTTTTTATAATGCAGCAATTTCAGTCTGATTGCTTAGAAAAGTAATTGCTCAAAATGCTGTATTCTAAGCATCACATTTCAAGCTGTTACTCAACTGTCTCCACCATGGAAGAAATGTGTATTTGTGACTGCACAGACAAAACTTGGAATTATTATTTTTTTTTTTTTTTACATCAGGTTTATTTGAAGACCAGTGTATGCACAAATTAGCTCTCCTAGTATGTGCTTCTCATTTCAGCAAAGCAAGCAGCCAGACAATATCAACACTCTTTGGAGATATTCTGCAAAGTGCTTGTGCGCATATATTATCACATTTATGGCAAAGAAACTACATGATGAGGTATTTGATTATCCACCTGCATATAAAAACAGAGTATGTATGCATGTAGTAACTGTTTCTTTGATGCTTATTAATGCATACCTAGTACCTTATAATTGACATTCCTTCACACTTTCTATAGATTTATCTCTGTATTTTTATGAAGTGAAAACACATAAATGCAGTTATTTATTGAAATGCATTTTCAGTGCACCTGACGTATCTGTTTTAAATGTCCTCGAGAAACTAGATTTTTAATGCAAATAATAGATAAAAGTAACCTTTAAGTAGTAATTTAAAAACTGTGATTTTATTTTATTTTCTAAATGGTGCTGCACATGGCTGCCTCGGTTTGTAAGTCCTTGGTACTGTTACTATTTTTCTTTGTTTGTCCTGTTTTAAGTAATTTTTTTTTCCAATCAGCTTTACTAAAGATGAGCTCTTAGACATCAGTAATGGCATGCCAAATAATTTTTTGCCAACTTTTGATCATTAAGACATTTTACTGGATATTTCAGTTAGAGGAGCTGTGATCCTATAGAAGTGCTCCAAGTGAAACAAATGAGAGAAGTGGTATGCTCATAAAATTCCGATTTGAGCAGCTTGCTGTCTGGAGCAGTCACAACAACCTGGAACTGAACATGCTTAAAACTTTGAAGATGACTATGGACTTTAAGAGTAACCCCCTGCACTCCCCCCTTCCACCATCATGAATAGCATTGTGGCAGTTGTGGAGTCATTCAGATTCCTGGGCACCACCATCTCACAGGACCTGAAGTGGGACAATCACATTGATTCCATTGTAAAAAAGGCCCAGTAGAGGATGTACTTCCTTCGTCAGCTGAAAAAGTTCAACCTTCCATAGGCGCAGATGACAGTTTTACTCAGCTGTTATTGAGTCGGTTCTGTGCACTTCACTAACTGTCTGGCAGACAGTTACAGATCTCTGTGCACTAGAACATCTAGGCCTAAGAAGTTTATTTTTATGTTTTTACAGCTTAAGCCTAGTACATGGCTACTATATGGCTTAAAACATCGGCAGATCGCTGTGCTATTTACATTAATAGTGATATCGTTGACTTGATTGCAAATGATTGCACAGATGCTATTTAAACTGAACTGAGATGATGACATCACTGAATTCAATGATGAACTGCCTTAACTGTCATTTTGCATTTTTGACACACTGTTTTGGGTATTCCATATTGGTACTTTTAGGTACCAATATGCTTTGACGCAATCTTTTTTGTTTAAAGCGGTATATAAATAAAAGTGTCTTGCCTTGGAAGTTGTCGTGGTGTTCACATTACGCGACACTACATAAATGATCCGCAACAGGGGGCCACACAATACAGCAGCTGACAACAACCCTGTCACCCAGTGACTCTACACGGACCCTAAACCACATTTTGTTACAAAAATACACATGAGAAGTGGAATGGGAATGACACAAGTGAAACAGGAGTTGTTACTTTGGAAAATGGACGTTGAGAAGAAATCAGTGCTGCAAACTGTTTGCGTAATGATCTGTTCTGAAAAATGTTGCTCCATTTCTTGTGTCCAAACTTTTTTTAAAGCCATGTTGCTGCTTCTGTTTTGTTTCTGCTGATAGTTGCTCTCTCATTGGCTGTAGCTCGTCGGGACACCTGACACAACGTTATGTCGAGTCGGCCGACCATTCCAGATATTTAGCTTGCTAGATATTTGTTTGCCGTCTGAGAGGGGTCGGCAATGCATCAGTGAGACTCTTTTAAGTGTCGTTGAGGATTTCACACATAAAGATTGTAGAGTGCTGATAACCCGCTGATACTGTACTAAAAATTCCAGATGTATACACATTATTGTTTTTTATTTTTATTTTTTTCCTTAGTCTTATTTAAATGTTATTTCTGATCTCAGTGTCATATATTTATGTATGTATGTATGTACCAAGAACTCCTAGAAACACAACAAATTCCTTGTGTGTTTGCACACCCTTGGCGAATAAAGCTAATTCTGATTGTTATATTTGCAAAATCCAAACAAAGTCATACAAATTCCTTAGCTGAGGAATAGCCTAGCGAAATGACTGGCCATTTTGTGAAAAAAAATAATGATAAATAAAGAAATATATATATATATATATATATATATATATATATATATATATATATATATATATATATATATATATATATATAATATTTCTTTATTAACCACAAATGCTTGTCTTGCATTAGCGCGACCCCATGCATTATATAGTCACGTTGAAAAGGTTGATGTAGGAGGAAGTACCAACCCAGTGTTTGCAAAGTGAACATGCAAAGAAAGTCAAAAACCCTTTACAAAAAAGGTAAAACAATGATTTGTCACATGTTTGTTTCCATTTAGGTCATTTGTGGTTAAAAAGAATATACTTTTTTTTTTTTTTTAAAGAAAATGACTGATCATTTCGCTAGATAAGACCAGCAGGGATCGTGTAGAGCCCTTTGAAGCTCCATTGAAACTGCAGTTTGTAAGTTCAAACTGTTGAGCACCACCATAGAAGTCCATTATATAGAGTAAACTCTTGGAATATTTTGCTAAAAATACTTAATTAATAAATATTACACTGGCTCTTTGTGAGTGAAACTCAAAACAAACTTGAAACTTGAAAACAAGTTGATAAAAAAGTTTCTGAAATTCATTGGTCTTTTAAGGCAATTGCCAGCAGCAATAAAGAACTTTTTGAGAGAGATTAAAAAAATAAATAAATCCCAAGTCCTAAAAAGTATTTTCAGTGCTGTTAAACCAACAAAAGCATGGTGCAGAACTAAGGTGGGTGCTTGATTGGCTTCACTAATTACAGATTACATGCTATTTAGTTAAGAAATAGGATTTCCCTGAAGATCATCCGTGTTTTTGTCTTTACATGTTACAATCAATAAAGTGATAAATAGTCTTGTGAAGTAATTTACCTATGCCTTGTTGTTGTTGTTTTTTTCCATTTCCTCTTTCTCTCTGAAGAAAACTGGATGCATTCATATATGATGCAGCTGTCCTGAATTACATGGCTCGTAAGGACGAGGGCTGCAAAGTAATGACCATTGGCTCTGGCAAAGTGTTCGCTACAACAGGATATGGCATTGCCTTACACAAAAACTCCCAATGGAAGCGGCCACTAGACCTTGCCCTCCTGCAGCTAGTAGGAGATGGTAAGAGAATTTCTACATAAAATGAATACCTAGATATACCCCAGGTGTATCTAATGGTGGATTGTTTGTGGAGTTGTAATCTCCTATACTCAGTCTCAAACCCCCAATTTTCAATATCACAAACAAACATTCCTATTGTTTGGTTTTCATAGTGAGTGAGCAGAATTTTTTTTGTAAATGAAACCTTTATGAGTGGTTTTACACTTGTTATTCTGATTCTCTCAGGTACCTCCACATTTCTCTGTTTCAAATATGCACATATTCACATGCTTTTATCCTGCAATGCTTGTTTTCTTTAATGAGACTTGATGAGGAACCTAGTGAGTTGCACCATAATGATCAAAGAATAAATGTGAAAGGGAGCTGGAAGAGTCTCAATGAAATATGATACATTATATTAGAAAAATTGTCACAGCAAATGAATATAATTATGAATATACAAAGCGTCACTTCATTAAATAGTGCAGTAGTCGAACACCTTGATTTTTCATTTTGACACATTCCCATTTGGATTTAAATACTAAGGGCTGATTTTGCTTGTTTGAATTAATTAATCAAATTAAAATTAGTAGGACTTCAGTTCCTATGATTAAATTTAACCTAAGCCATATATTTCAAGGCCATATTGTCATAAATTGAAACATGCAATTAACCTGCGGATCAGCACGGTTTTGTTTTTATGCTTTGTTTCATATGAAATGAGGATTTAGTGAAGGAATAATCCTCAATTTAAAGCCATCATCTAAATTTTTCATTTATCATTTATCATTTTTCTGCCAGAAACATACCCTTGTTGTGCGTTTATTTTTTCCAGTGACATTTTCACTCTAATAAATGTACTAATGGCTATTGTTGGGAGGTAGGTCCATTAGTCTAGAGCTTTCATCTCCAAACTTCTACAGGTCTGTCTTACCACAAGAGCCTCGAAACCAGGCTGTTTCAGACCTCCATTAAGCTGATATTATCCTCCATTCTCACTACTCTGCTTCTCACTTTCCACCTCCTTGCCTTTCATGATTCTTTTCCGCAGTGTTTCATTTCCATTTTCAACTTTTTGGTAACAAGTGTAATAATAACTGAAGCTAAAGCAAGATCTTCCCTGTCTGTAGTACTGCCCGCCTGATATATCATTTAGCCGATATTATCGGCCAATATGAGCCTGCCGCCGATATATCGGTATCAGCGAATATGCAACCGATATGCTGCCAATATGAATTTATATATTTTTTTTACAGAACATATAACAGATTAAATGCTTCGGAATTGTGTAATTACTTAGTTTGTCCAGCAGAGTGTGCTCCATTGTTTGCTACTGGCGACCCAGATCGGTGAATTTGTAGAGATTTCACCCAATTCTGCTGCTTCAAATTATCCACCGGCCTCCCACAATCCAGAATTCATGCTCATGAAAGAATTTAATTGAAAAGAATACTGTACTATAATATAGCCTACACATAAAGAATATCAGCCAATATATTGGTATCCATCTTTTTTAACCCCTAATATGGATATAACCCCCCCCCATAGCCTTTCTTTTTAATTTTTTTCCTTCTGTCCATCTGTCTTTTCCCCTGTTTGTAGGCCTATTTATCTTTCATGCTTCTTATCTCCTGTCATTGTGCACATATTTCCTTTTTTTTTCAGATGAAATTGACATGCTTGAACGACTCTGGCTGTCTGGGATCTGCCATAATGATAAGATTGAGGTGATGAGTTCCAAGCTGACATAGACAACATGGCGGGAGTGTTCTATATGCTTCTGGTTGCCATGGGCCTAAGTCTGCTGGTGTTTGCATGGGAGCATCTTGTCTATTGGAAGCTACGCCACTGTTTGGGCCGCTCTGGAGGAATGGATTTCCTACTGGCTTTTAGTCGGGTGAGTGACCCAATATAAGGCAAGATGATATAAATAGTAGGGCTGTCATTTGTTTTTTGATTAAAATGTTAATGCATTCAGTTCATTTTTAAGAACAGAAAGTCAAATAATATGTGTAATTATTGTTCATCAATTTGTTCTAATGGCACTCAAAATATATGTGCATGCTACCCCCACCAATGACCCACATTCCTCTGCCGATGATTACATTAACATTTTTATGAATGATGGCATTCCATTTGTGGATGATGTTTCACTTTTTGAGCTTCGGTGATAATTAAATTTCATCATATAAAGGCTGCAAATGACTTTACAATTGTTAAACGTCCCATCTGGGTTTGATTTATAAATAAATAATCTGTAGAATAATGATTTTCTCAGTCATTTAGGCCGCTGATAAATGGGAGCTCCCATAGGGAATTTTGTGCATGTGTGTGAGAAACTTTCAAAGTGGCTCCAAATTGTTTCAGTCAGTTCAGAAAGAATAAATGTGTTATTTCATACATAATATTTAAAATGTATTTAAATGTATTTGCAAGTAAAAGGAAAGATTACTCTTTTTGCAATTCTTGTTGAGGACAAAGACTGACACACAATAATCTCTTGTAATCAGGCATTAAATCCTTAGAAGGGGACTTTGCAGCACACCCCATTATTTCCTGTCATTTGTAAAATGTGATGGCACATCCAGCATTACTATTGTGCACACAGAGGGATTTTATGAAAGCCCATAACTTCTCTCATAGTAATGAATAGGGGTGGAAAAGGATGATAGAAGATGGATCATTTATTCATTCTGTATTATCAATATCTTTTGTGTACATTGTGGAAAGAATGAGAAGCACCTTAAAGCCCCTTGCAAACAACCAGACATTTTCTAAATGTCTAAATCGGGTTGTATGTCACCAAGGGGAATA